>NC_134695.1:87273140-87485640 GCF_050947455.1 Rhinoderma darwinii
GGCACAATGCTGCTAATACCTGACTACCTCACCATACAATCAAATGAGGCTGTGGGCAAGAAACTCAAAAGTCCCAAAAATATCCTGCGGACAGAAAAGAAAGAAATAGCAATGATGAGGGTTAGCAATAATAGCGTCTGTCTGCAGGAATTAGGATGGGGCTTGAAAATGAGTGCAAAGGAAATTGAAGGTGTTGCCCAAAGCGACCAATTACATCGGCACCCATTTGCTTTTGAGGGCTACCGGGAGGTGGGGTCAATAAAGGGAAAGGGGGTAATAAGGGTTAATCACGTCCATTGTGGCTTTACATAGGAAGATGTCTCATCAGGAATGACGGACTAGAGAAAAATCTTAGACTCCGCAAGTTTACAGATTTTGGTTAGAAAAAAGTTTCTGCATTTCTTACTATTACTGCTCAATGACGTACGTAGAACGGTAGGAGCCCCATAGTAAACATCAAAATGGGCCGCACATTATGGTGCTGGGTTTTACCAAACAGGACAGAAGGGCCCTTGGGTCATTTCCCTAAACCCTTGTTCCCTAACAACTCAGTTCTTCTGGAGAGGGGGGTCCTGCACGGGTTCTCGTACCCAGTAGCAAAGGGGATGGGACAGCCGGTTCTTGCCCTCCTTTATCTAAGGGCCCCACTGCAATATCATGTTCTGCCTCTGTAGTGTGTACGCCCTTGTTACTGCCGCAGGGAAACCCTACGCAGCCAAATCCGGAGTTGTCAGCCATGTCAGAAAGGAGCCATGAGAAGGTTGTCAGACTTCAGCAGAGAGGGTAAGATCATCAGATATGACAAGAAGTCAACTGTTAGACATGTCAAGGTTACCAAAGATGTCAGATATATCAAGAAATGTTTCTAACAAGGTTGTCAGCCATGTTAAAGAAACAACAATAAAAAAAAATGGGTTGTCAGACACTTTAAAACTGTCAGGCACCTCTAGAAAAGTTGTCAGAATAAGGGCAGATTCAGACGAACGTTGCGTTTTTGCGCGCGCAAACAACGCTGCGTTTTGCGCGCGCAAAAACCATTTGACAGCTGTGTGTGTCATCCGTGTATGATGCGCGGCTGCGTGATTTTCGCACAGCCGCCATCATAGAGATGAGGCTAGTCGACGCCCGTCACTGTCCAAGGTGCTGAAAGAGCTAACTGATCGGCAGTAACTCTCTCAGCACCCTCGACAGTGAATGCCGATCACAATATACAGCAACCTGTTAAAAAAAAAGAAAAAGTTCGTACTTACCGAGAACTTCTCTCCCGGCCGTTGCCTTGGTGACGCGTCCTTGGTGACGCGCCTCTCGACATCTGGCCCCACCTCCCTGGATGGCGCGGCAGTCCATGTGACCGCTGCAGCCTGTGCTTGGCCTGTGATTGGCTGGAGCTGTCACTTGGACTGAATTGTCATCCCGGGAGGTCAGACTGGAGGAAGAAGCCGGGAGTTATCGGTAAGTCAGAACTTCGTTTTTTTTTTACAGGTTCATGTATATTGGGATCGGAAGTCACTGTCCATGGTGCTGAAACAGTTTAACTCTTTCAGCACCCTGGACAGTGACCATCTCCTGACGTCGCGTACCGGAAATTTTTTTGCTGGGTTCGGCCAAAACGAGTTCGGCCGAACCCGGTGAAGTTCGGTTCGGTTGTCCGGGTTCGCTCATCTAAAAAGACACTCAGTTTGGATGTTTGGAAACAGAAAAGCACGTGGTGCTTTTCTATTTACATTCATCCTTTTGACAGCTGGTGCTCTGTTTCAGTCGGTTCGCACGGAAGTGCTTCCGTGCGACCTGCGTGGTTTTCACGCACCCATTGACTTCAATGGGTGCGTGATGCGCGAAATACGCGGAGATATTGAACATGTCGCGTTTTTTGCGCAGCTGACAAACGCTGCGCAAAAAGCACGGACTGTCTGTACTGCCCCATAGACTTGTATTGGTCTTTGCGTGGCGCGTGAAAACCACGCGGCCCGCACGGACCGAATACACGTTCGTGTGAATCCCCCCTAAGAATGGGTTTTCAAGAAAAGCAAGTTGTCACCTATTATAGAGAATAAGATAAGCCACAAATGGATACAAGCAGCAAAATAATAAAATTATTTGTTAGGATGTCAATCAAGACTTCAAAAATCCCCCCCTGCTGTCAATCAACATGTAACTTCCATTCTAAGTCATTGCTGGTGTGGGCTTCTTTAGGTTATGGGAGGAAATTAGGGTTTCCCCAGCTTCTCATACATGTAGGGACCCGGTTGGGTTTATAGGTAGCTGATGTAACTCATTTGGTTAATGGTTGTCTTAGATCTTGCTGGGATTTCCTGCTGTGAGAGAGGTAGGCAGAGCTGTTTTTCATTGTTTAGTCACAGAGTTGTTCACATTTTGGTAAAATGAAAACCTGAGGATTTTCTATGGGATTGAAGCTACTTACTTCTCATGCTTTTACATATTATATATTGGAGAGGGGGCAGTTTTTTGTGTTTACATTTACAACACCTTTCACAAAGATGTCAACGTGGAAGAGCCCTTCACAAAGTAATACTCAAGCAGCAGGTCGTGGCAAAATGGGAATGGCCTTTTTGACTGTTGTGGCTTATATAATAGGGTATGGCTAAATATATTCAGACCAACTATATTAATATCAGACCCCAGACCAGACCCCTAACTTAGTTTCAGACTCCAGACCCCCTAAATATAATCGGGCACCAGATCAGACCCACTAAAAATATTCAGACCCCACCCCAGTCCCACTAAATATATTTAGACCCCAGACCTCTAAATATATATAGACCCCAGACCCCCTATATTAGTATCAGACCCCAGATAAGAAAAAAAAAAGTAAACCCCAGACCAGACTTTCTACTTATCCTCGCTCGCGACACCTGTACTGTGTTCCAGGCACCGGGTCCTGACGCCATCTCACACTGGACAGCGCCAGGACCCAGTGCAGTGGCCCCCGGGGCTGAACAAGAGCGAGGAGCCAGAAGAATAAGTGGACAAGCCGCTAGATAATGGCCCATTTTTTTTCTTTTTGAGTCCCCACAACTGGGTGAAAGTTTTATATTATTGGGTGAGGAGGGATAAAAATTGTGTGATTCCCGGTAAAACCGGAGGAGTCGGCACGTCTGTTTTCGGGTGCAAAAGAAAGAATAACACAGGGCTTAGGGCTCAAATTAACCCTGTATGTCCTTTAGACAAGAGTCACTCTTTGCTGTAGGTCTCCACTCTAGAGGGGGACTATAATTGGGCATTGGGGAAGGGGGCTTTGTATTGAGACAACCCCGAAATGATAGTTGGGATCGTCTTGCACAAAGTGGTTTAGAAACCTGCTCACCGTGGTGAAATACGTTCCCCCTTCCATTAAGTAATTGAAACACGATCTCTCCTTCATGAAATCCTAACTGATAAACGATTCTCATCTAACACAATTACGGAACTTTATCTTAATTATATCAGCGGAGCTTCAAAGATGGAACTTACTCCGTTTTCTCAATTTTGCATTTCATCTTGAAATGTGAACTGCAGCTGTTTCTATAAAGTGCACTTGACACCAGCGGAGATTCGTACATTTCATCATCCATCTTTCCACTTACTAAGCTATCAGAAAAAGTTCACAGACACGGTGCCCTCTGCGTCGCCCGCTCTCTTGAAGAGCTTACCCCTAAATGACATCCCACAAGCTCCATTATTTTTATAATACATCAGGAAGCTTTGTGTGTGATGTGGAGGGGACATCGGAGCTTATGCCGAGCCTCGACTAACGTCCCTGTGCATAAATGTCAGGAAAATCACAAGATTATTCGGGACAATATGACAGGAGTTTGTAAGATAGGATCTGCGGACAAGAGATAAATCGGACGTGATCGGACTCAGTGTTCAGGGCTCGTCTCGGTAATGTATACAGATATAGCAGAGCTGAGTCTGAGCTAGGGAAAACTTCAGATAAAACATGATCAGCGTACTTTGTGCTACATGACAAACTCAGCTCTGCTACATCTTATATATACACACTGAATGACCGCTTTAAAACAAACACCGGCCCTTCCACAGTTGGAGCTTCCCTGTATAAAAATTAGACACGTCAACTCGGAGCGCAGCATAAAATCACGTGAGCAAGTTTTCCGTGGATCAGTTTCAGTGTGAACCCACATGATAATGGGAAAATCGAGCGATCTGAGCGACTTGGATGATCATCGGTGATAGACTAGATGGGGCCAGTATTACAAAAACTGCCGACTTTGTGGGGTGTTCTTGTGCAACGATGTCGAGAATAATTCGGGAATGGTGTGATCGAGGAAAAACATCCAGCGAGAGAAGATCCTGTGGACGTCTCCAACTCGTCGGCAAAAGGAGTCAGAGGAATCGTCATGATGATCAGGCGGTGCAAAGTCAAGCAAATTGCAGCCAAATACAACGCAGGTGCTCCAACTCACGTGTCCGAACGCACAACTCGATGGTGGATGGAAATTATCTTCATGCCTTCATATCTCCTACTGTGACACTCAACTTATTAACCTGCTGAGTGTCAAAAGTGGCCAATGACAACAGAGACCTTGGGTTATAATAATAATAATAATAATAATCTTTATTTATATAGCGCCAACATATTACGCAGCACTTTACAATGTAGAGGGAACATGAAAACAATATCAGACATTACATAGTGACAAAGTTCATTTACAATTCAAACCTGGGGAGTGAGGACCCTGCTCGCAAGAGCTTACAATCTATGAGGACATAAGGGAGACACAAAGTGTAATAGTGTTTGTTCTGTACAATGGTCCGGCCATTTTTATACACATGCGGTGGTAACATAAAGCTGCATGAGCCGGTCACCCGCCAGTATCCGTGTATGACGGACATGAAGAGAAGGAGTGTGAGGGAATCTTATTCTGATGACTAATCTAAATGGAGGGCCATGAAAAGGAGTCAGATTAGGGAATGTTATAGGCCTGTCTAAATAGATGTGTTTTCAGGGCACGTTTAAAACTGTGGATATTGGGAATTAATCTGATTGTCTGGGGTAGCACATTCCAGAGGACGGGTGCAGCACGAGAGAAATCCTGGAGACGGTAGTGGGAGGTTCGGATTATGGAGGATTTTAATCTAAGGTCGTTGGCAGAACGTAGAGCCCGAGTAGGGTGGTAGACAGAGATGAGGGAGGAGATGTAAGGAGGTGCAGCACTGTGGAGAGCTTTGTGGGTGAGAGTAATAAGTTTTAATTTTATTCGGAAGGGGATGGGCAACCAGTGCAGTGACTGGCACAGATTAGAGGCGTTGGTGTAGCGGTTGGTCATAAAGATGAGCCTGGCTGCTGCATTGAGGATAGATTGGAGAGGGGAGAGTTTAGTGAGGGGAAGACCGACTAGTAATGAGTTACAGTAGTCAAGACGAGAGTGAATCAGAGCAACAATGAGAGTTTTGGCAGTTTCCTCCGTAAGAAAAGAGCGGATTCTGGAGATGTTTTTTAGGTGAAAATGACAGGAGCGTGAAAGTGATTGTATGTGAGGAGTAAAGGAAAGATCTGAGTCAAAAATAACCCCGAGACAGCGGGCGTGCTGCTTAGGAGTTATGATAGTGCCACACACAGAGATAGAGACATCAGGTTTAGGGAGGTTAGTAGATGGTTGGAACACAAGGAGCTCAGTTTTAGAAAGATTCAGTTTCAGATAGAGAGAGGACATGATGTTAGAGACAGCGGACAGACAATCACTGGTGTTCTGTATTAGAGCAGGGGTGATGTCACGGGAAGAGGTATATAATTGGGTGTCATCAGCGTAGAGATGGTACTGGAAGCCAAATCTGCTGATGGTTTGTCCAATAGGAGCTGTGTAGAGAGAAAAGAGGAGTGGACCTAGGACTGATCCCTGAGGAACCCCGATATCAAGGGGAAGAGGAGAAGAAGTGGAACCAGCAAATGACACACTGAATGAGCGGTCAGAGAGATAGGAGGAAAACCAAGAGAGAGCCGCGTCCTTGAGGCCAATAGAGTGGAGCATGTTAAGTAGGAGTTTGTGGTCTACAGTGTCAAAGGCTGCAGAGAGATCCAAAAGAATAAGGAGAGAGGATTTACCGTCCGATTTAGCCGCCAAGAGATCATTTGAGACTTTAGTAAGGGCAGTTTCTGTGGAGTGTAGAGTGCGGAAACCAGATTGTAAGGGGTCAAGAATGGAGTTAGCAGAGAGATAGCGGATAAGGCGAGAGTAGACCAAGCGTTCCAGGAGTTTGGAGATGAAGGGCAGATTAGAGACTGGTCGGTAGTTGGCAGCGCTGGATGGGTCAAGTGTTGGTTTTTTCAATAATGGGTTTATAATGGCATGTTTAAAAGCGGAGGGAAAGATACCAGAGGAAAGAGAGAGGTTAAATATTTTAGTGAGGTGACTAGTGACAGCTGGGGAGAGGGACTGGAGGAGGTGTGAGGGGACAGGATCACTAGGGCAGGTAGTAGGACGAGAAGAAGAGAGGAGCCTCGAGACTTCTTCTTCAGTTATTGGGTCAAATGCTGAGAGTGAAGAAGAGGGAGTGTGGGGGGGAAGGGGATCGATGTTACTAGGGGACCGGGAGATAATATCATGCCGGATGTTGTCAATTTTAACTTTAAAATAATTGGCCAGGTTTTCAGCACTGAGATCTGTGATTGGTGTCTGCACTTTAGGACTAAGGAGGGAGTGAAAAGTATCAAAGAGGCGTTTTGGATTATTAGATAGTGTGGAGATGAGAGAAGTGAAGTAGACTTGTTTGGCGCGGTGAAGGGCCGAGTTGTAAGTTTTGAGCATAAATTTGTAATGGAGGAAATCTGCATCCAAATGCGATTTTCTCCACAGTCGTTCGGCACATCTCAAGCACCGCTGAAGAAAGCGGGATTGAGGCGTGTGCCAGGGTTGTCTTTGTCGGGTGGTTCGGAGTGTAGTGGGGGCTGCTTCATCCAATGCATTTTTGAGAGTGTTGTTATAAAGTTTGGCAGCCAGATTGGGACAGGAGAGGGAAGAGATAGGGGACAATGAGGACTGTAGACTGTCTATGAATTTCACAGTGTTAATGGCATGTAGATTTCTGTATGTCTGATACGTAGGGATGACCTGAGGAGGCAGAGAATATTTGATAGTAAAGCAGAGAAGATTGTGGTCAGAAAGCGGGAGAGGAGAGTTAATAAAGTCAGAAACTGAGCAGAGCCGGAAGAAGACCAGGTCAAGTGAATGCCGGTCTTCATGTGTAGGAGAGTTAGTAAGTTGTGACAGACCGAGGGACGAGGTTAAAGATAGAAACTGGGAGGCAGATGAGGAGATTGGGTTATCAATGGGGATGTTGAAGTCACCCATGATGAGAGTGGGTGTTTCAGAGGATAGAAATTGTGGAAGCCAGGCAGCAAAATGGTCCAGGAATTGGCGGGGTGAGCCCGGTGGGCGGTAGACAACTGCCACTCGGAGGGGAAAAGGGTGAAAGAGTCTGAGAGTGTGGACTTCAAAAGAGGGAAATGTGAGTGAGGGGACCGGGGGAATGACCTGGAAAGTGCAGTGTGGGGAAAGAAGTATACCTACTCCTCCACCCTGCCTGTTCTCAGGTCTGGGGGCATGAGAGAACTGGAGACCACCATAAGATAGAGCAGCAGGGGAAGCAGTGTCAGACAGGTGTAGCCATGTTTCTGTAAGAGCCAGAAGGTTGAGAGAGTTAGAAAGGAATAAGTCATGAATAAAGGTGAGTTTGTTGCACACGGACCGAGAGTTCCAGAGAGCACAGTTAAAAGAGACAGGAGAAGACCTACAAGGAATGGCAAGAAGATTTGCAGGGTTTCTATGTGTGGCAGGTAAGTGGTTGAGCTTGGCAGAAGAAAAGGGAGGCCCAGGGTTGGGAGAGACGTCCCCTGCAGCTAATAGCAGGAGAATTGAGAGAGACAGCAGATGGTTCTGTGATTTATGAGAGCGTTTTTTATGTTGGGCAGTGGGATGAGATGGGTTAAGTTGACTGAGGAAAGTGAATAGTGAATGGGAGCTGTACATGGGTGAGGCCAGGATAGAAGGACTGATGCGGACTGTGTTTGGGCAAGTCTTAAATGGGCGATAGGATTGAAAACCAAGAGCAGCTATAATGATGAGAGCGGTGGCAAACATGTTTGCACCATTGTCTTCTTGTGAAAGTTGGAATCCTGTTAGGACCTTCGCACCTCCTGCTTCATTGAACATAGTCTTATTACTTGCCCTCCTGCGTGAAAAGACACAGTAAATGGGTTCTCCACTTTGGACAATCCCTACATGTCAGAAGGGTCCCTGGACAATAAGTTGATCACAAAGTGTCCGATCTTCAGCGATCACTTGTACTCTTTGGGAAGCCTGGTAGTAAGTGTTAAGTTTCCCTGCAGCACCACCACAGGAGAAATGAAGTATTACACAGTGTCCATTCATATCAACGTGTTGTCTGTGTAATACAGGACAGGTCCTCCAGAGCGAGAGACGCTCTTTGTAACCGCTCTCTACTCTGACCAAGAGCTGAGGATCCTGAAGAGAGGACCCCCCTATATTAACACCGATTTCCCTAATAGGGTGTATTGAAATGGGTTCTCTAAACTGGACAACCCCTTTAAAGGCATTCTGGGCTCATGCCTTAAAGGGGTTTTCCAGAATCTAAAAAATACTTTCCTTAATAGTCTGATGTTTTTTTCAGCTATAAATACACCCCCCTAAATACCTTTTTGAAGGTTTCTGTTTCTTTCCATGCTGTAAACGTTCTCTCTTTACATTACGCACTTTGTTTACATGCCCCCTATGACAGCATCAGGTCCACTCCCAGCATGCATCACTTTTCTCCCAGCATGCAATGCGTCGGGAGCAAGGCCGGTCAAACGCGCTATGAGAGGAACCACGCAAGCCCAGACGCCGGAGAAAGAGTATCCGGGCCACCTCTTCCCTCAATGTGCAGTGACGTCAGGAATGACGTTCCCGTACTTGGAGCAGGACGGAAAACGGAAGTCGGAGATCATGTACGGGGTAGCGTCGGAAGTAAAGATTTTGCTACTGGAGACTCATCACGTGACTGGCGCTGGAATCGGTTGTTAGAAAACTAAATCAAAACGTAAGTATATTACGGATGACATTATTTTTATATGTGCGGTGAAATAGAAAAGAGTTAATTGGTTCCGGAAAACTCCTTTATTTTAACCATTGGATGTCCTCAGGATGCGTCCCTTGGAAGCACTTACATAGAAAATAGTCGTCATGCCAAAGTTCCTCTCTTTTAGGCCCCGCTCACACTAAGTTGTTTGCCGCGTTTTTTGCAGCGGAAACTGCAACAAAAAACGGCCGAAATTGCCTCCAATTGAAATTGATTTCAATGGGAGGTGAAGGTGATTTTTTCCCGTGACTGGAAATAAACGCTGGCGGGAAAAAGAATCGACATGCCCTATCTTTCCGCCTGAAAAACCCCATTGAAATCAATGGGAGACAGAAAAAAAAAATGTGAATGGCCGCAACATTTTTTGATGCGTTTTATGGCAAAAAACGCTCGCGGTTTTTTACTTTGCCTGTTGAAGACAGAGGTAAAAAAAAGCGTCAAAAACGCGGCAAAATTTGAGGCAAAATACACATTAAAAAAACGCATAAAAAAACGCCAGCGGTGCAGAATTTTCTGCCTGCAAAAAAGTCTGTGTGAACAGGGCCTGACCTGTGCAGGAGGTGAGGAGATGGGCGGACAGAAGCAGCAATACTAAGGAGCCCCTCTAAGCCCTCCATTGCGTGCCCTTTTTATAGCGGTTGCTTTGTTAAACGGCCTATTGTATAACCGCGGTCACCGGGGGAAGCCTCTTTCAAAGCATGAAAACTTTTTATTTTGGTCTAAATATAACATAATAGTTTTTGGCATCAGCCGCCGCCGCCTCTGCTCTCTGGTGTCTTCCCGTGCGTTATCAGCAATCTCAGATACTTTTTAGAAACCTTCCTGTCTCTAAAGTCACGATATCATCTTCCCTCTGGGTCTTTGACACATCCAAGAAGTTACATTCTTTCTATTTTATCTTATTAAAATAATTATTCTCATTATGAAACCATCCCGCAAGATGTAAAGCGTCAAATTCAGTTATGGGATGAGGCGTTATCTGGAGTAACAGGCTTAGCCGCCATCATGTCATTGACACAATAAGGGCGCCGCGCCACGTCCTACTGTCTCATGATGGGAAATGTACGGATTCATTTAGCAGATTAAACTGGAATGACATATAAATGGACGCACGTGTGTAAAGTAGGGCACAGCCGCGGCAAAACTCGTTACAATAATAAAGGGAGGACGCGCCGGATCTGATAAGCAATATTGCAATCTACGCTCGCTGGGTATTATTGAATAACCTCAAGCAGATCAGCCATAAGCTAATGATTACATCCACTTCATAGGGATGGGAAAGGGATGGAAGAATGAATGGGATTAAGGCCTCGTGCACGGAGCCCTATTATGGATACATGTGATACGGCCCATACGGTGCCGCCATGCGCCTCCGACATACAGGGACATGGTATTATCTGAGAAAGACAATGGTGCATGCCGTATAATGGAAGCACTCGCCATACAGTGGTACCTCCATAATATGGACCCGTAGTGTCTCCACCACTGTAGAGGCCCCGCGCACACGCTGTGGCCCTATCTGTTGCTGCATTATGTCGCACTTGTTTCCATTGTCGTCATACTCAAAAGTGCAACTCCAATAAAAACCTTTTCACATTAAACATTCCCCGAATCTTCCTCTTTAAGGGTTTTTTTTTCCTCTCATGAAGTGATGGCATATGTTAGCGATGGCGGTCCGATTCTGAGAATGAAGGGTCCGCAGCACTGGTTGAACTCGCTATTTTTTTTAACACTGCCTCCAGACCCCCACTGCAGCTCCGCTCTCTTCACGTTAATGGGGCCATGCAGCAGTTCCCCTACATAGCGCCGCTGTGCAGGGAAAACATTAAGGGGGATGCAGCGCTTGAAGGGATTTGTGCCAGAATTGACAATTATTACCCATCCACAGGATCGGTGATAGTTGTCTGATCGCTGGGACGACTACTTTTTGCAGGGACTGGGGTCCCAAACCTCTCGTTCCTCCTCACTGCGCTCCCCGCAGTGATGGGGACATTAAATGGAGCGATGGTTGAGCATGCGCTTTCCACTTCATTCAATGTGTATGAAACTGAGGGAAACAGTTCAGCGCTGTACTCGGCTGTTTCCGTCAGCAACAGTCCTGTAGACTTTGAATGGTGCGGCAGCGGCAGCACCCGTGTTTGACAGGGCTCCATTCAATGTCCTCCTCACTGAGATCAAGCAGTGAGAAGGAATAGGGGGTTCAGGACTCCCATTCTCATGATCAGAGGGGGACCCAGCAGTTGGGCCCCCAGCGATCAGACAATTATCACCTATCCTGTGGACTGGTGATAATTGTCGATACGCGGAACACCCCTTCAAGCAATGCTGAAGCCCCTTCGATCTTAGGATCAGCGGGGGTCCCACGGGTCAGATATGAGATATGCCATCACTTTATGAGATAGAAAAACCCCTTTAATGAACAACAAAAAAACATGGCATCAATGGCGGCCACCGTTGACACTTTGTGTTGCATGAGGCTCTATCCAGCCAATCCATAGCAATGCATTCAAGAAAAACTAAGACTTGACCTCCATCCGTTAACCTGTCCCCCATCATAACGCAGCTTTTACTTTTTCCACAAGAGAAATCTATCTCCCCTTCCTGCCGCCATGTTACTTACAGAGATGACACTGGTCATCCCAGAACAGGAAGAAGTAATTCAGCATCTTTACTTCGGGGGAGTGTCTGTCGACAACATTGTAGACTGTTTCTAATAGCAACTGGAAAAATCTGTGAATGCAGCTCTGGAATAAAGGCCGGTATTACGTGGTCCATAGATGCCGAATTATTGGTGGAGATCCGGGGTCACCTGCTGTACTGGCATGGGCACATATTGGCGCACCATGGAAGAAAAGATGGCTGCTGCTCTGTAGTGCTGGAGGGGGTATTTCTTCATACAGATTTTGAAGGGAGCCGGTGATGGAGGATCCGGGGGCAGGGGACTGGATATCACTTAGTTGGAGTTCGTCTTTAATAGCTCGGTAATATATAATCATTGTACATGATTGAATAGAAATATCTGATCGAGTCTTCCAGATCGGTTGTCAATCGTCCGCAGTTATTAGGACGCAGCCTATATAATAATTGGGATACAATGTAATATATGTTGTTACAATTTATTTTTAATGCACAAACACTAATGGGCAAGTGGTGGTGGGGGGTATTAAAGGGCAACCTACATTAGAAAACATTAGTAGCAATCTGAAGGAAATAGTCTGTAACTATCAATGATAGCGGGACCACTTAATGTAATTAGAAATAATAGGAGCCGGCAGGGAGTATACATGTTTGGAGTGCTGCTCTATCTATATTATTACCTCCTAGGCTTTCATGCTTTTATAGAAGTTCAGTTCTCGGGGTCCTGGCTAGAATGCTTTTTACTGAGAGCTTGATTCTCTGTAATGACTGGATGTCTTATTGAGAAAACATGCACTTGTCTGACAAACAGAATACTAAAATTACATCCAAAGGGATCGCCATGACCATAATCCAGTTATATCCACTGTGGACCCGATTAAACGGACACTGCCGTGAAAATAGGTGTTTTTATGTTTTACGATTATAGAGGGCTCGTGCAGCACGGCCGCATACACAGCAGATGTAGCGGTGCAGTATTCTTCAGTCATTATATTTTACATTGGATAGGACATTTACATAGAAGAACAGCAGTTTCTACAGCCGCCGCCCAGCTTTCCTAGTCCAGAACAGTAAATTTGCCTTTGAGGGGTGGAGCCACGGAATGATTGACAGTTATACTTGCACTCTCATATAAGGAAGGCTGTCAGTCATTGAGCGATGAGTGATCAACAATGTCAATTATGGAGTCATTGAGTGACTCCGCCCTCTGGACTCTTAAAGGAGCAGGAATTTGATTAAATTAATTATGAATTATACTAAATATTTCCTCGCAAAATTATATATCAATCTGTTCAGCTCCCCCCGCGCTATAATATGCTGCCCACAGGTAGGGAACATGTTCTATGTGACAGACTTGCTCTAAGTACACAGTGGGATGAGCAGTTGGGTTTAAGATCATGTTATTTTATGATGTCATTGCACTGGACAACGGTAATTTAGATTCTCCTGCTCTCACCAATAGCAACAAGATGAGTACTGGGGCAAACCAAACTTTAAAGACGTAGTTATGTCTGGGTAGGGTCCGAGGTGGGGGTGCATGACACAGATATTCAAAGAACACAAAAGAAAGGATCCCTGTGTCACGTACTGTGCCTCAGTGGTAACTTGTATGTATAGTGAGGATTTGAGAGATTTAGCTTTTGTGCCTGCATTGGCCAATGGCAATGGATTTCAGATGATTACAGTACTACAGGGGGCACCACCTGGTGCTATTTATGAGGAGACAAGAGCACTTGCCATAGATAGCAACATGATCTTACCACCTGATAATAGGTCTCCCCTGTCATACAGGTATCCTTCTCCTGTAATAATCCCTCATGACTAACAAGAGCATTGGAAGAAGAGAAGAAGGAGGAGAAGGAGAAGAAGAAGGAGGGGTAGAAGAAAAAGAAGAAGAAGAAGAAGAAGAAAAAGAAGGAGGAGGAGGATAAGGAGAAGAAGAAAAAGAAGGAGGAGGAGGATAAGGAGAAGAAGAAAAAGAAGAAGAAGGAGGCGGTGGAGAAGAAGAAGGAGGAGTAGGAGGAGGAAAAGAAGAATGAGAAAAAGAAGAAGGAACGGAAGAAAAACAAGACGAAGAAGAAGGAGGAAAAGAAGAATGATAAGAAGAAGAAGAAGGAAGAGGAGAAGAAGGAGGAGTAGGAGGAAAAGGAGAAGAAGAAGAAGAAGAAGGAGGAGGATAAGGAGAAGAAGAAAATGAAGAAGGAGGAGGATAAGGAGAAGAAGAAAATGAAGAAGAAGGAGGAGGAGGATAAGGAGAAGAAGAAGAAGGAGGAGGTGGAGAAGAAGAAGAAGAAGAAGGAGGAGTAGGAGGAGGAAAAGAAGAATGAGAAAAAGAAGAAGAAGGAACGGAAGAAAAACAAGAAGAAGAAGAAGGAGGAGGAAAAGAAGAATGATAAGAAGAAGAAGAAGAAGAAGGAAGAGGAGAAGAAGGAGGAGTAGGAGGAAAAGGAGAGGAAGAAGAAGAAGGAGGAGGAGAAGGAAAAGAAGAATAATAATAAGAAGGAAGAGGACAAGGAGAAGAAGAAGAAGGAGAAGATGAAGAAGTAGGAGCAGAAGAAGATGAAGAAGGAGGAGAAGAGGATGAAGGAGGAGAAGGAGGAGGAGGAGAAGAAGAAGGAGGAGAAGAAGAAGGAGGAGAATGAGAAGGAGGAGGCGGAGGAGGAGAAGAAGAAGAAGGAGGAGGAGTTGAAGAAGAAGATGACGAAGAAGATGGAGAAAAAGAAGTAACATATAATAGCCACTACTAGTAGTCCGCTTGCATTTTACTTCCAAACTGCTGACAGTGATGGACGGAGCAGCCCGGGGCATGGAGCAGGTAAGTATGTTGTGCATTATCATGAGGCTGGTACTAGGGGCACTATAATAGGTTTTCTACTGTGGGAACTCAGAGGTTTATGACCAGGAGTGGTGGGGAAGATGTAACTAGAGAATTTAGTGCTGACATTTATGTTGAAAGCTTGAGTCAGCATCAAACCCTAGGTAGATACCTGGGCCCACTGGGCCTTGTGGGCTGTATGCTTGTCGAGCCACGGGTGGTGTAGACCCCTTTCCCCATGGCTTCACATACACCCACATACACGTGTAAGCGTCCCTGGGGAAGGAGATTGCTCATTTCCCATACCAGATGCCTATTACGAAGCTCCAATCTGCTCTAATTTCCCAAGATTATACCTCAAATATATCTTTATAGGAAATTAATTTGCCGGCTCTGCCTCCAACTAAAGAAACAAGAAGCCCTTTGTACGTCTCCTGCTCTGTTCTATCACGTTCAGTCTGTATCATGCAAACAAGTGGTAACAAGTTTAGAATAAATCACGCCGCTACTAAAACATTTTGCAACATAATAGAAATTACAAAATCAAAGTGAAGAAGAAGAGAGTCCCGGCAGGACAGGATCCTACGAATGAGCAGAATCTTAAACAAGTTGGCGGCAGTTCGGGAAGGACGAGTTTTTCAGGAGCGTCTTGGTTGATCAATCAATTCGATGATTGGTATTGACTAGTGATACATGGGAGTTCCATCCTAACTCATTGTCAATGACCACTGATGATTATCACCCAGGGAGACATCCCCAGTCATTAGTCACATGGACCTGTCAGCGACCAATGTAGACGCCATTTATAAAATAACGATTATTGGGAATATAATAGATTTATGGAAATAAAGGGCCGGTACACGGGTTGAAATAATTAACTGTGTTATGTTGGTGGAAAAATAACATCAGAAGCCGAGTGGCCGGTCTAATGGATGGACCTGCTTTGCATTCCTTAAACATGCGACTGAATTATTAAAGACACATTTACACGAGGCTTTAGATCTTGTAGGCAGACGGCTATTAGGCCGCCATTGCAGATCCTCGCTCAGTAGACTTTTGCTTTTAAGTGGATGAGCTCAGTACAAATACGAGGCAGATGAATTAGTTCAAATTTTTCATGGCCATTTCGCTAAGTGAAAAACAGGCAAATCAGCAAATAAGGGGCTGTAAGACATAAGAGTGACGTCATCGCCCTGCCTGGTACACGACGACGTCATTCTGCTGGCTGCACAATGGCATCAATGCTTTCTGTCCCGGGTACAAGGGTAATGTTGGATTTCTATCTATCTATCTATCTATCTATCTATCTATCTATCTATCTATCTATCTATCTATCTATCTATCTATCTATCTATCTATCTATCTATCTATCTATCTATCTATCCATCCAGGGGTGGACATACCATATGTGCAACATGTGCAGCTGCCAACTTTGTATTAAATTGCATATAAGGGACGGGATCAAATTCATCTCATGGCTCCCAGTTCCTGATGGATTGTAGTGAGATATAAGGGAGATGTTCTTTGCTGAGCTATTGGTGAGCCAGGGGCCCGTACATTGTTCTTGGGGCCCACTGCTGTCTGTATCTCTTCTATCTACTGTTTGTGACAATTTTATCTCTTTGCTGAGTAAAGTTGCCCACAGGTTCACCCAAGTTCAACAAGATAGAGATGAGGTGTCTGGTCTCCAATCCCTAATTCAAAGTTCCAGACAGAATTTTCGAAGCCATTAAACATATTGAATACAGAAAACAACAGGTAACTGGCAGAATCAGGGTTAAATGGATGACTGCCTTCCTTCTATTGCATCTTCAATATCTGCCGCCAAGTGGAAAGCTTCTCTTCTCAACCCAGGTGTTTAAAAACACATCTGATAAGCGTCGGCTGCCAGCGCAGGTTTATTGCTGCGACAATTTCTAATGTGGTTTCAAAGAAAAGTTACTGGAAAGGAGAAGTTCCAAGGCGAGGACTCAGCAGCTCACGGCTCGGATTATCGTCCCTGGTAACTGAGTCTTGTTTGCTTCTGTTGAAAGTCTGGGCAGAAATATACTTTTTAGTCATCGGGAAGAAAAAAGATCTTTAAAAGGTTTTCCGTGCAATTGGATTTCCATTGACAAAACGCCCTTGAGAAGTCATTTCCGGTGTAAACTATAAAGTGAGCTAAAAACCGCTGCTCCTAAACATGAGAGTCAGGAGAGGGGATATAATATTGAGCCAAAATGATTCATATTAGGTTTACTATAAAAATAAATGCATAAAAACACAACAATCTCTTCTTAAATATGACCATGCCCTAGAATAGAGCTAAACGATGACTGCTCCTGCGCATCGGAACATGGCGGAGCTGTCACATAGCGTCACATTGCATAAGGATATAGGACATGTCCGGCACAATATGTCCAACTGTGAAGCCAGAGAAAGTTGTAATTGGCTGAGAAACCTGTGCAACCTCACACTAATAACACGGTACTAACCACACCACAGAGAAGGTAATGGAAATTATGTGTTACCTTAATCAATGGTTGTCCAATGGTTTACATATAAAGTTTATATATAGAGATAATCTACATAAAATGTTGAGTCAGTTTGTACATACATTACATTACTAATCCTGAGTTACATCCTGTATTATGCCCCAGAGCTGCAATCACTATTCTGCTGGTGGAGTCACTGTGTACATACATTACATTACTTATCCTGTACTGATCCTGAGTTACATCCTGTATTATACTCCAGAGCTGCACTCACTATTCTGCTGGCGGAGTCACTGTGTACATACATTACATATCCTGTACTGATCCTGAGTTACATCCTGTATTATACTCCAGAGCTGCACTCACTATTCTGCTGGTGGAGTCACTGTGTACATATATTACATTATTATCCTGTACTGATCCTGAGTTACATCCTGTATTATACTCCAGAGCTGCACTCACTATTCTGCTGGCGGAGTCACTGTGTACATACATTACATATCCTGTACTGATCCTGAGTTACATCCTGTATTATACTCCAGAGCTGCACTCACTATTCTGCTGGTGGAGTCACTGTGTACATATATTACATTATTATCCTGTACTGATCCTGAGTTACATCCTGTATTATACTCCAGAGCTGCACTCACTATTCTGCTGGCGGAGTCACTGTGTACATACATTACATATCCTGTACTGATCCTGAGTTACATCCTGTATTATACTCCAGAGCTGCACTCTCTATAATACAGACTATAACTCAGGATCAGCATAAGTATTGCCATGTTTACAAAGTTATTCATTCTAGATTAATTCTATATGTAATTTGGTATTGATCGGTGGACCTACTGCATACCTTTTGAGGAAATCTTCCACGTATAACAGCTACAACTACTCCTTAGCGGCCACGAACTTTGAGGATTAATTGAATAGTTTAGTAGAACCCCTTTTCAATTAAGTAATTTTCCTATGGCACCCCATCTGGAAAAATAAAGTATTACACAGCTCATGTTGAAATCAGAGGACTATTATTACTCTATTAATTACAATGGGAGCTCTTGGTCCTCAGTCATACATGAATGCTGAGAAAAGGGGGTTCTGACTGTGGGGTGACAGGACCCTTTCTATCTGCTGTGCATTTTCTTATACTGGTGTTTCTTAATGTTTCTAAGCCAAGCAACCCCTACTCAAATAAATGACATCAAAGGTCCTAAAGACTATGATCATACACCTATTTATAAAGTACAGCATGACGTCAGTGGGTACCACCTAAAGTCATGACGTGTACCCCCTGGAGTATATGTAGCATGGGTTAATTGCAAGGTTAATAGCAAGATAAATTGTAAAGGGTTGTCTAAAGCGCACAAACATTTTGACTATTTTTTTTATTATTAATATTTAATGAATCAGAATTCCATTGGTCCCTACAGCTCATCATTGGAATCCATTATAAGTGGACCAATACATTATATTAGATAACTACACACAATACAATTCCCTTATACAATATATAATATATGTAAATAAGCCTATAGAGCGTATACAGCAAAACACAATACAGTCTGTCTTACTTTATCGAGTAAATATTGAGATTTAGCAAATCATTAACATGCGGTTATATGCAAATACAACAAAAATTACAATTATATATGAAAAAAAACAATTAGAACCATCGCTGAAGATCTTAATTTGAGTCAATATTGCAAACTGTTTGGTCTAATTGGAAACATTCGGAAGACGGAGGAATGTGACAGTGAAATCCATCTTCATTTTCGATCATCTGCAATTGGTAATTAATATTACTTGATAATTGCAGGAACACACGCGTTTCGATACAACCTTCAAAACAAGTCTATGAGATCAATTTGTATCATCACGTAGAATGGATGCTGATGGTGGAGGAGTAGTCCCCGTGTGACACATTACTAACACTTAGCTTCCTAAAGGAAATCTTGAGATCAATCTATCAAATCTTGGTTTGGAGGCCACCAGGGACATATTACATGTTCCCTGACAAATATCATTTATCTACGTTGTCAGGGAACTCTGCGACACAGACGTCTCAAAAAGTGGAGGACACAACGGTAAAAGAATCAATCACAATAATAAAAAAAAACATTGTATCAATTGATATATCAAAGATTTCGAGATGTTCTTCTGAGACCAGCCATGACCCATGCCTACCATGGAACTGCTCGGAATTATCTAGATAAAAATAGAAGAGGTCAAATGATACGTCTGTAGGTACAATGATGGGAGGAATCATCAATCATCTTCCATGCTCTAAATGTGTAACCTATGTCTAACCTCGCTATTCGATGACCATTACTAATGCTGATGGATAAGAGGAGCAATGTCTAACGCGCATTACCGAGGTGAGTGGCATGGTGGAAATAATTAAAGAGCGTTTGTCATAGGGCTTTATAAATGAAGGCAATGTGGAAAAATTGAGCTGAGCTAGCGCTATGACAGAAGCTGAATCAGAAGGGGGTGACTGGACCCATTACATATTGTGAGGGTCTATCAAATGAGTTTATGGGGCATTACTTAGAATGGCCCAACCTCATTTTTTTTTTAGAAGGAAAAAAAAATTAAGAAAAATACTGCAAGACGGCATAAATAATAACACCATACAGTGCCAAATGACAGTAAGTTTAGGGGTTTAACTATTGGCGTATAAAGGATGTCCTTGCATTGTGCCATAGGGCTTGTGGGGCCAATAATAAATATATATATGGCATGTATTAGTTTGGGGGGGGGGGGAATACATATTTGGCATCTGAGACCATGAGGTTGGATGGTGCCCAGTACATTACCTTCTATTGATGCTCCAGTTATGGTGTCTTAAAGAGTGCCCAAATCAGTGTACAAATGACCAGGTCCCACAGTGCCCAAATAACAGTGCCCAACCATTAATCTATGGAACGTAGCTGGATCCAGTGCAGATGCCATTTAATAGGATCTAACACCAAGTGTATGTCCAATGATGCCAAGGCCATCAGGTCTAGTGGTGCCCCCTACAGTAGTGACAAGAATTGGGCTCAAGTTGCACATCCCAAAGGCCGGCCCTGGCTATAAGTTACACCTTGAGCATTATACAATATCCACATTATGCTGCCATATAGTGCCTAACGTATAGTGCTACACAGTGACTAAATATTAATAGCACATGATATATACTCCACAGCATGGAGGATGTTCCAAGCAGATTACACATAGTAGGGTAAGGACGATGGAGGACAATAATGGGGAAAACCATAGGGCGATTGCTTCTTTTACCTATCACTTGAGCATCTTAGTGATTTTGATGCCCTCATCAGCACTCCTGGTAGGGCATCTTGTATCTTGTAGATGCCATCATTTAAAGGGGTCCATCTTATCGAAAGATACCCTCTACTATAGTGTCTAGGAACATGTATTATAAAAACAACCCATGTAGGTGTAATGTTTCCTGTGCACAGTTGGCACTAGCTCAACATGGCTTTTCCTCTACATGGGCACCATGCAGTACCGGGAGGGTGAAGGGTTGTTATGTTTTTAGTTATGGGATTTTACTCCTTTTAGAATTGAAAATGCATTTACACCCTATGGGAAAATTTGCTATATTGGGAATTTGATTGTCATAATATCAATTGAAAGTGGATGCCAATTGTATGTAATAAAGCCAAAATGATTGGATAGAATCACATGTTTCCATAGTGATTAGTCCAATTTGTCATTGCGTTGCGATCCGGTGATGACCTAGCACAGACATCGAGAAATGTGGGGGTTTAATCACACTGAGAGCATTCTCCGCTTCTTGTAACTTCCCGTAAATTTTCCCAAGTGATTTATATTATTTCCAATAGGTAATGATAGGGCTTTAGGACTTCTGGTAATGTGAGATTATGCAATTCAATTTGATGTGGATTTTCTGATTACTGCTGAACCTCCAGGGGCCCCTGGACCTCTTTGGACCGCATTAATCAACCTTGGTCCTATATTGTTTGGGTAAACTTTTAAAATGATTATTTTACAGATTCAGATAAGGTCGTGATTTAAGGATGATAATTTGAATAGTCCAGGATAGTGCTGCATTATAGCATGGTCTGAAAGGGCAACTGCCCTGGGACCTTCACCCACTAAGACCTTTTGCACACAACCGAGTGCCACTCGGGCCGTTTTTCATGGCATCCGAGTGGCACACGATAGTTTTCACAGACCCATTCACTTTAGTGGGAGAATCGGACCCGACTCTCCGATCCGTGAAAAGATAAAACATGTCCTATCTTTCCACGGATCACGGACGGGACTGGGTGGCACACACGGTCATGTGCATTAGGACTAAGGGCCTTCACCATTTATTACAGCTGGCACAACCTTCCTCCTTGGTGGGTTGTCCACGAGCTGTGGTTTTTGTTATGCACTGTGTAATGCTGTTAGGGCCTGTTTACACCTGCGTTGGAGGCTCTGTTAGGGTCCTTCATCACAGATCAGGCCCAAGGTACCGAAAACCCGACGGAACTCATTAAAGTCAATGGGTTCCGTCAGGCGCCGATGGAGCTCATGATGCAGCCGAACAGGAGCTTCCGGTATTTTCGTTGTTGTGCTCCTCTGACAAAGCAGCACAACGGAAAAAACATGAAGTGGTAGTTATGTGGTCACTGTATGGCGCTATTACCGTATGCAGGTTCTGTATGGTGTATTATTGGGCCAATATGGCACTTTTATTTGGGCAGTATTATGATACTGGTAGGTGGACTGTCACGGTATGTGGGTATGTGGACCCACTAGGCCACACCGCCGTAGCGGGGAGGCAGCTAGCCCAGCAACAGAGCACCCAATCAATACAAAGTCCTGGTCTTGGGTACCTGAATAGTCCAGACAGTGGCCGAGGCTTTAGCACGGATGGAGGTGGGTGCAGCAGGTTTTGCCAGATGTAACGGATGACAGCAGGTGCAGCAGGTTGCGCCAGACGTGGCGGATAACACTGGACGTGGCAGACAACACTGGACGTGGCAGATGACAGCAGGTGCACTAGGACATGACGCCAACACTAACAGGCTCAGGAACAAGAACACAGCACCGGATAAAGGTAACAGGGCACGGGTAACAACAGGAACAGGATAACACTAAGGGACCATTTTCAAGACTGACATGGGAGTACTAACAACGCTCAGGCAATGAGTGAAGGGGCAGGACCCTTCTTATAGTCCAGGAACTCATGGGCTAGTTGATGATGATGATTTCCCATGTGCGCACGCACCCTATGGGACACAACGGACCGGAGCGGAAGTGAGCATTGGCGTCTCCTGGGAAGGAGATGCGAGCCAGCACTGACAGATCCATGGCTGCGGCTGCCAGGGGGTGAGTAAACACGATGGTCCGCGCCCATGGACGCTACATGGACAGTATTCTGGCACTATTTCTCTAAATTTTCCCCCAACCCCCCAAAAAAATAAAGGAAGCCCTCACTACATTGCCCACAGATTTGGACTCAATAAATAAAGGTTTCAAAAGTGCAAACACCATTAAAGAGATAATTACCCTTCTCCTGCTATTGTTTTAGTTGAAGGCTACATTTGCAATCCGGTGTCTGCTTGCTGCTGGTAATAGATGGGGGATTCGTTAGCAGCACATTAATGATACAGGTAATGATCTCTGCTTGTGAATTAAACATGCATTACAGTTTGTAGAGTTTGTTGCTAATTAATATTTAACACCCTTTTTTCCCATGTTTATAACGATCGTTATAAACACAAAGGTACAAGCTGCACCTCGAAAATGGAACAAAGGCTCCTAAATCACTGGAAAGGTCGTTATCCTCAAAAGCCTCAGGTAATAGAGGTCGAGAATCCATTGAATAAACTCGTAATCAATCAATTAGACTTTCTTCATATATACTGTGTATATATATATATATATATATATATATATATATATATATATATATATATATATATATATATAGTGCCTAAATCATATACTGGGACAGAGACAAAATGGCCACAAGGTTGTTCACTGCTTGTAATGTGCATATTATACCAAAAAAATCTTCTTTATAGTGAAATGGAGCATGCTGGTATAACCTGGGTATCTCCTGTATGTAATTATATATGTGCAGCTGGTATAAGTTATACATCTTCTGTATATAGTGATATGGAGCATGCTGGTATAACCTGGGTATCTTCTGTATATAATTATATATGTACAGCTGGTATAAGTTATACATCTTCCTGTATATAGAGATATGGAGCATGCTGGTATAACCTGAGCATCTTCTGTATATAATTATATATGTACAGCTGGTATAAGTTATACATCTTCTTGTATATAGTGATATGGAGTATGCTGGTATAACCTGGGTATCTTCTGTATATAATTATATATGTACAGCTGGTATAAGTTATACATCTTCCTGTATATAGAGATATGGAGCATGCTGGTATAACCTGAGCATCTTCTGTATATAATTATATATGTACAGCTGGTATAAGTTATACATCTTCTTGTATATAGTGATATGGAGTATGCTGGTATAACCTGGGTATCTTCTGTATATAATTATATATGTACAGCCGGTATAAGTTATACATCTTCCTGTATATAGTGATATGGAGCATGCTGGTATAACCTGGGTATCTTCTATATATAATTATATATGTACAGCTGGTATAAGTTATACATCTTCTTGTATATAGTGATATGGAGTATGCTGGTATAACCTGGGTATCTTCTCTATATAATTATATATGTACAGCCGGTATAAGTTATACATCTTCCTGTATATAGTGATATGGAGCATGCTGGTATAACCTGGGTATCTTCTGTATATAATTATATATGTACAGCTGGTATAAATTATACATCTTCTTGTATATAGTGATATGGAGCATGCTGGTATAACCTGGGTATCTTATGTATATAATTATATATGTACAGCTGGTATAAGTTATACATCTTCTTGTATATAGTGATATGGAGCATGCTGGTATAACCTGGGTATCTTCTGTGTATAATTATATATGTACAGCTGGTATAAGTTATACATCTTCTTGAATATAGTGATATGGAGCATGCTGGTATAACCTGGGTATGTTCTGTATATAATTATATATGTACAGCTGGTATAAGTTATACATCTTCTTGTATATAGTGATATGGAGCATGCTGGTATAACCTGGGTATCTTATGTATATAATTATATATGTACAGCTGGTATAAGTTATACATCTTCTTGTATATAGTGATATGGAGCATGCTGGTATAACCTGGGTATCTTCTGTGTATAATTATATATGTACAGCTGGTATAAGTTATACATCTTCTTGAATATAGTGATATGGAGCATGCTGGTATAACCTGGGTATGTTCTGTATATAATTATATATGTACAGCTGGTATAAGTTATACATCTTCTTGTATATAGTGATATGGAGAGTGCTGGTATAACCTGGGTATCTTCTGTATATAATTATATATGTACAGCTGGTATAAGTTATATGTCCTTCTTGTATATAGTGATATGAACATGCTGGTATAACCTGGGTATCTTCTGTATATAATTATATATGTACAGCTGGTATAAGTTATACATCTTCCTGTATATAGTGATATGGAGCATGCTGGTATAACCTGGGTATCTTCTATATATAATTATATATGTACAGCTGGTATAAGTTATACATCTTCTTGTATATAGTGATATGGAGTATGCTGGTATAACCTGGGTATCTTCTCTATATAATTATATATGTACAGCCGGTATAAGTTATACATCTTCCTGTATATAGTGATATGGAGCATGCTGGTATAACCTGGGTATCTTCTGTATATAATTATATATGTACAGCTGGTATAAATTATACATCTTCTTGTATATAGTGATATGGAGCATGCTGGTATAACCTGGGTATCTTATGTATATAATTATATATGTACAGCTGGTATAAGTTATACATCTTCTTGTATATAGTGATATGGAACATGCTGGTATAACCTGGGTATCTTCTGTATATAATTATATATGTACAGCTGGTATAAGTTATACATCTTCCTGTATATAGTGATATGAAGCATGCTGGTATAACCTGGGTAGAATTATATATGTACGGCTGGTATAAGTTATACATCTTCTTGTATATAGTGATATGGAGCATGCTGGTATAACCTGAGAATCTTCTGTATATAATTATATATGTACAGCTGGTATAAGTTATACATCTTCTTGTATATAGTGATATGGAGCATGCTGGTATAACCTGGGTATCTCCTGTATGTAATTATATATGTGCAGCTGGTATAAGTTATACATCTTCTGTATATAGTGATATGGAGCATGCTGGTATAACCTGGGTATCTTCTATATATAATTATATATGTACAGCTGGTATAAGTTATACATCTTCTTGTATATAGTGATATGGAGCATGCTGGTATGACCTGGGTATCTTCTGTATATAATTATATATGTACAGCTGGTTTAAGTTATACATCTTCTTGTATATAGTGATATGGAACATGCTGGTATAACCTGGGTATCTTCTGTATATAATTATATACGTACAGCTGGTATAAGTTATACATCTTCTTGTATATAGTGATATGGAGCATGCTGGTATAACCTGGGTATCTTCTGTATATAATTATATATGTACAGCTGGTATAAGTTATACATCTTCTTATATATAGTGATATGGAGCGTGCTGGTATAACCTGGGTATCTTCTGTATATAATTATATATGTACAGCTGGTATAAGTTATACATCTTCTTGTATATAGTGATATGGAGCATGCTGGTATAACCTGGGTATCTTCTGTATATAATTATATATGTACAGCTGGTATAAGTTATATATCTTCTTGTATACAGTGATATGGAGCATGCTGGTATAACCTAGGTATCTTCTGTATATAATTATATATGTGCAGCTGGTATAAGTTATACATCTTCTTGTATATAGTGATATGGAGTATGCTGGTATAACCTGGGTATCTTCTGTATATAATTATATATGTACAGCTGGTATAAGTTATAAATCTTCTTGTATATAGTGATATGGAGCATGCTGGTATAACCTGGGTATCTTCTGTATATAATTATATATGTACAGCTGGTATAAGTTATACATCATCTTGTATATAGTGATATGGAGCATGCTGGTATAACCTAGGTATCTTCTGTATATAATTATATATGTACAGCTGGTATAAGTTATACATCTTCTTGTATATAGTGATATGGAGCATGCTGGTATAACCTGGGTATCTTCTGTATATAATTATATATGTACAGCTGGTATAAGTTATACATCTTCTTGTATACAGTGATATGGAACATGCTGGTATAACCTGGGTATCTTCTGTATATAATTATATATGTACAGCTGGTATAAGTTATACATCTTCCTGTATATAGTGATATGAAGCATGCTGGTATAACCTGGGTATCTTCTGTATATAATTATATATGTACAGCTGGTATAAGTTATACATCTTCTTGTATATAGTGATATGGAGCATGCTGGTATAACCTGAGAATCTTCTGAATATAATTATATATGTACAGCTGGTATAAGTTATACATCTTCTTGTATATAGTGATATGTAGCATGCTGGTATAACCTGGGCATCTTCTGTATATAATTATATATGTACAGCTGGTATAAGTTATACATCTTCTTGTATATAGTGATATGGAGCATGCTGGTATAACCTAGACATCTTCTGTATATAATTATATATGTACAGCTGGTATAAGTTATACATCTTCTTGTATATAGTGATATGTAGCATGCTGGTATAACCTGGGCATCTTCTGTATATAATTATATATGTACAGCTGGTATAAGTTATACATCTTCTTGTATATAGTGATATGTAGCATGCTGGTATAACCTGGGCATCTTCTGTATATAATTATATATGTACAGCTGGTATAAGTTATACATCTTCTTGTATATAGTGATATAGAGCATGCTGGTATAACATGGGTATCTCCTGTATATAATTATATATGTACAGCTGGTATAAGTTATACATCTTCCTGTATATAGTGATATGGAGCATGCGGGTATAACCTGGGTATCTTCTGTATATAATTATATATATGTACAGCTGGTATAAGTTATACATCTTCTTGTATATAGTGATATGGAGCATGCTGGTATAACCTGGGTATGATCTGTATATAATTATATATGTACAGCTGGTATAAGTTATACATCTTCTTGTATATAGTGATATGGATCATGCTGGTATAACCTGGGTATATTCTGTATATAATTATATATGTACAGCCGGTATAAGTTATACCGCTTCTTGTATATAGTGATATGGAGCATGCTGGTATAACCTGGGCATCTTCTGTATATAATTATATATGTACAGCCGGTATAAGTTATACCTCTTCTTGTATATAGTGATATGGAGCATGCTGGTATAACCTGGGTATCTTCTGTATATAATTATATATGTACAGCTGGTATAAGTTATACATCTTCTTGTATATAGTGATATGGAGCATGCTGGTATAACCTGGGTAGAATTATATATGTACGGCTGGTATAAGTTATACATCTTCTTGTATATAGTGATATGGAGCATGCTGGTATAACCTGAGAATCTTCTGAATATAATTATATATGTACAGCTGGTATAAGTTATACATCTTCTTGTATATAGTGATATGTAGCATGCTGGTATAACCTGGGCATCTTCTGTATATAATTATATATGTACAGCTGGTATAAGTTATACATCTTCTTGTATATAGTGATATGGAGCATGCTGGTATAACCTAGACATCTTCTGTATATAATTATATATGTACAGCTGGTATAAGTTATACATCTTCTTGTATATAGTGATATGTAGCATGCTGGTATAACCTGGGCATCTTCTGTATATAATTATATATGTACAGCTGGTATAAGTTATACATCTTCTTGTATATAGTGATATGGAGCATGCTGGTATAACCTAGACATCTTCTGTATATAATTATATATGTACAGCTGGTATAAGTTATACATCTTCTTGTATATAGTGATATAGAGCATGCTGGTATAACATGGGTATCTCCTGTATATAATTATATATGTACAGCTGGTATAAGTTATACATCTTCCTGTATATAGTGATATGGAGCATGCGGGTATAACCTGGGTATCTTCTGTATATAATTATATATATGTACAGCTGGTATAAGTTATACATCTTCTTGTATATAGTGATATGGAGCATGCTGGTATAACCTGGGCATCTTCTGTATATAATTATATATGTACAGCTGGTATAAGTTATACATCTTCTTGTATATAGTGATATGGAGCATGCTGGTATAACCTGGGCATCTTCTGTATATAATTATATATGTACAGCCGGTATAAGTTATACATCTTCTTGTATATAGTGATATGAAGCATGCTGGTATAACCTGGGCATCTTCTGTATATAATTATATATGTACAGCTGGTATAAGTTATACATCTTCTTGTATATAGTGATATGGAGTATGCTGGTATAACCTGGGCATCTTCTGTATATAATTATATATGTACAGCTGGTATAAGTTATACATTTTCTTATATATAGTGATATGGAACATGCTGGTATAACCTGGGCATCTTCTGTATATAATTATATATGTACAGCTGGTATAAGTTATACATCTTCTTGTATATAGTGATATAGAGCATGCTGGTATAACATGGGTATCTCCTGTATATAATTATATATGTACAGCTGGTATAAGTTATACATCTTCCTGTATATAGTGATATGGAGCATGCGGGTATAACCTGGGTATCATCTGTATATAATTATATATATGTACAGCTGGTATAAGTTATACATCTTCTTGTATATAGTGATATGGAGCATGCTGGTATAACCTGGGTATGATCTGTATATAATTATATATGTACAGCTGGTATAAGTTATACATCTTCTTGTATATAGTGATATGGATCATGCTGGTATAACCTGGGTATATTCTGTATATAATTATATATGTACAGCCGGTATAAGTTATACCGCTTCTTGTATATAGTGATATGGAGCATGCTGGTATAACCTGGGCATCTTCTGTATATAATTATATATGTACAGCCGGTATAAGTTATACCTCTTCTTGTATATAGTGATATGGAGCATGCTGGTATAACCTGGGTATCTTCTGTATATAATTATATATGTACAGCTGGTATAAGTTATACATCTTCTTGTATATAGTGATATGGAGCATGCTGGTATAACCTGGGTATCTCCTGTATATAATTATATATGTACAGCCGGTATAAGTTATACCTCTTCTTGTATATAGGTTGATTTGCTCCTTACAGAAGACGCTTTGGAGTCATGCTTGGACCAGGCTTCGTACATTGCTTGACTTAAGGTATGTTTGATGCTTTCGCTATCTACGACCTTACACCCCCCAAACCCCAATAAGAGACCACACATGAATTTTGGTGTAAAGGCCACAGCAGCCATTTATTAAACACACCCTTTTTCTGATAAAAGAGCATAACCATAAACACATCATAACACTCCATGATAACATCCTGCTCTATTTCCCAACTCCAGATAAAGGATCCTTGAAGGCACTTCAATCGTTAAATACCAAACTCCATCGTTTCCTTATTAGGTCTGGACCTCTTACCCTACAGCCGTTCTGCACCTGACCTGAGGGCACCAACCATGTCCAAGACCTCTCTCTCCCTTCCTGGGGACCCTGCCCATCAGGAATATATATGAGCTGGGTAACCACTCCCCAGCCCCTCCAATACTATCCCGGGTTAAACGCCCCGAGTTCTCTTCCAACAATCTCCATTGTTGCTTCTCCTTCTTACCATTACGTGCCTCCAAAGACCCCTCCTCCTACCGCCACGACAATCATGTGTGACCCCTTACACATGATTGTCCCTCCACAACTGCAGGGCTTTTTCCATGCCCTCCTTGATGTCCAGGGTCCACATATCAAGACCCACCTCGTTTAAGTGAACACCATCCGCCCTGAGGAAACCTACGTCTCTACCCTCCAACTCCTTATGCCGCACCACAACACCGCCATTGCGTGCCACAAACCTGCCAACCACCTTGTTCACCTTTGCTCGCGCTTTATTCAGGCTATGGACGGAACGTGCCTGCCGCCACACCTTGCGAGCCACAATATCCGACCATACAATCACCACTCCTGGGAAAGACGACCACAACCGCAAAAGGTCGATCTTCACATCCCTCACTAAATCCCTGGACGACCGAATGCCAAAATCATTGCCGCCAAGGTGCACCACCAAAATATCCGGCGCCCTGTCCAAACCTGCATAAAATTGTACCTCCGGTAACAGCCTACACCACAGCATGCCCCGCAGACCCAACCATCTGACCTGCACCTCTGCGTGATCCATGCCCAACTGCCGTCCGGCCGGACGAACATCAGCACGCACACCTCCCCAGTGTACGTAGGAGTGCCCCATGATCCAAATCAAGCAGGGACCTGCACCTAAAACAACACAAAACAGCAACGTAACTACTCCATATCCACCTCCAGCACATCTTATCACCACCGCCTCAAAGCAAGTGAGGCCGCACATACAACCTATATCGGTCTGACTCCCACCTACCGATCTTCTTAACCAACGCCGGGGATAAACCCCACCGAGCTGCTTCCGTAGCTGCGCCAATTCTAAAGGAATGAGAGCTAAAACCTGCTCCACCTCTGCCAGACAACAGGATGCATTTTTTGAACACCTGTGAAAACTGGAATTTTGACAGAGACAACCCATCTGCATGAACCAACAAGGACTCCGGCCCCTCCGGCCTCACTGCGACAAACTCCCGAAAACAGTGAACTGGGCACACCCGCGACCCTGGTAACTCATACAAACGCACCACAAAACCTCTCCCCTCCTGATCTGTCTTAGATCTACGAAGCAAACAAGAAAGGCAGGAGCCATCCAAATCCACATCCGCGAACAATAAGCCCCCTGCCACACTCTTACTGGCCGACACCAACTCCGATATCCGGAACGCCCCAAAGAAAGCCAAAGAAAAGGCCAGTGTAAATAGCCGCGCTTCAAATGCTGAAACACAAACCTCCCTCAACAAATAACAAATCGCTACCAACAGCTCAAATGACACCGGCTTCCTGAGATCCCTAACTGCGGAGCCCCTCCTGAAACCTTTCATTGCCTGCCTGACCAAAAAGGACTTAGTCACGTCCTCCTCACCTTTCTTCTTAAACCAAAAAGCCAAGGCCGACAAACTCCGAGCAACCGTTGCTGCAGACGCCCCTTCACTGTACGCCTTTCCTATAAAATACAACAAACACGCCTGCCGATCTGCAATACCCGCCTGCGCATTATCCAACAACGCCTCCCATACCTGCCATACCGCACTGTACCTCTGCCACGTGACCGCACTAACCGACCTTTCCACGATCGACATCGCCATTGTCACACCACCTTCCACAGATGCTCTGGACACGGCAGGCCATGAGACTCCGCCCCCGGCGCCAGCAGACGAAACCTGTCCCACTGTTGACGAGAAAGGGAATCAGCCACAGAATTCAGCACCCCAGGAATATGCACTGCCACAAAATGCGCATTCAACATCAAACCTCTCAAAACTAAATGTCGCAATAGTCGCACGACTGGCGGAGAATTAGCTGTCTGCGCATTAACAGCCTGAACCACACCCAGATTGTCACATACGAAACGCACTCTCCGGTCCCGCAGACAATCCCCCCACAACTCCGCAGCCACCACAATCGGGAACAATTCCAGCAGAGCCAAGTTAAGGACAAAACCACATTCATGCCACGCATCTGGCCAAACTCCTGCACACCACTGCCCCAGGAAATACGCACCAAATCCACACGCACCTGATGCATCAGTATACAGCTCCAAGTCCACACTAGACACCGGCTGATACATGAGCACCGACCGCCCATTGTAGCTCTGCAAAAACTCCCCCCACACCAACAAATCAGCTTTCAACTCCGCCGACAACCTAATGAAATGATGAGGTGAATGCACCCCTGCGGTAGCACTCGCCAATCGCCTGCAAAACACCCGTCCCATGGGCATAATCCTACAAGCAAAATTCAAATGCCCCAACAAGGATTGCAAGTCCCGCAATTGTATCTTCTTCCTGCGCAGCGCACTCGCCACCAACCCTCTCATCTCCAGCAACTTATCATCAGGCAAGCGACACTCCATATTATCTGAATCAATCATGATTCCCAAAAACTTAATGACCGTCGTGGGTCCCTCAGTTTTTTCAGGCGCCAGAGGTACCCCAAAATCCATTGCCACTCTCTCCATAGTGTGTAGCAATCCTGCACACACATAGGTACCCGGCGGGCCGATAAACAGGAAATCATCCAGATAATGCAGGGCAGATTGCACCTGCGCCTCCCTACGGACCACCCACTCCAAAAACGTGCTAAACATCTCAAAATAAGCGCATGAAATGGAGCAGCCCATCGGGAGGCAACAATCCACAAAATATTCCTCCTGCCAATAACATCCCAGCAAACAAAAACTATCCGGATGCACCAGCAATAAACGAAAAGCGGCCTCAATGTCAGTTTTTGCTAACAGAGAGCCCTTCCCGTATTTCCGAACCCAAACAACCGCCGCATCAAAGGAAGTGTAACTGACCGCGCACAATGCCGGATCAATGCCGTCATTCACCGACTCGCCTTCCGGATAAGACAAGTGATGAATAAGGCGGAATTTATTCGCCTCCTTTTTTGGAACCAAACCTAACGGGGAAACCCGCAAACTCTGAACAGGCGGGGAGGAAAACGGACCCGCCATGCGGCCCAATGCCACCTCCTTCAGCAGCTTATCCGTAACCAGATCAGGCCGCGCCAAAGCAGACGACAAATTACGGACTACCCCATCACGTCCAGCTGACGTACAAGGAATCCGAAAACCTACTGAAAAACCTAACCACAACAACTCCGCCACTTTCTTATTTGGATACCCCCTTAAAAACGGGAGCATCCTTTCCACCCTCACCGGCGTCGCCCCTCTTCTGCTCAGCATCTCCCTGCCTGCCCTTATGCTTCTTGAAGCATCTGGACAAACCATGGGCGCCTCCGCAACCGGAGCACTCGTGCTTATATCTACAGTCTGGGCCAAACTTGCAATGCCCCTCGTTGTACTGCCAGTAACACCCCTTTCCTGAGGATCCTGACCGACCCGCTGCTGACCCCTGACCGCCGGCCGCATCCCGAAAGGGCTGCTGCCCCTGTTTTGGCGCAGACATCAGCCGCATCCACAAACTGATATCTTTGTGGTCCCATCGCAATGACGGGCTCACCGACTTCCGTTGACGAAACTGTTCGTCATACCGCAACCAAGCGTTACCGCCGTATACACGATACGCCTCCCCTACCGAATCCATATAACAAAATAACGCCGAACAGTTCTCCGGCGCCTTCTCACCCACCACACTAGCCAAGATAGCGAAGGCCTGTAACCAATTCGCAAAAGTCTGAGGAATCAAGCGATACCGCCGCCGCTCCTCCTCGTCCTTCTTACTTTCATCCGGTTTCCACCGGTCCAAATTAAACTTTTCTAAAGGCAGCAAAGAAAAAATCTCAACATATTCATCTTTCCAGATCTTTTCCCTAATTTCCACCTTCAAATGCGCCCCCAGCGGGCCCTCAAAGCACACATAAACCTCGCCTTTTGCCGCATCCGCCAAACGCACATCCTCCACCACTTTCTTAACTGTACTAGCCGCCGCATCAACCGCTTTTTCCACCGCCACTACGGCACCCACAACCGGCACCACGTCACTAACACCCGCAATCCCTGCCGCAGCCGCACCAGAAATCGCCTCGTTAGCAACTGCACTCCCTGCCGCACTAGCAGACGCCTCACTAGCAGCGCCCCATACCCTCGCTGGCGACTGCTCTACGCCTGGCACAGTTCTCATAAAATACTCCTGCATCCCTCTAAACAACAATTGCATCTGTGACATTGACAACATCCCCCCCACACATCCCCGACACCACATCCGTGGTAAACTCACCCGTACGTCCCTGAGGTGACCTCCCAGCGGACGCGTCCACCACTCCAGATGATCCTGGCGTCGGTCGTGACGATCCTGGGGAGTGGTGCTCCTGCACCCCACGCTCCCCGTAGCTCCGCACACTTCTGGTTGATGAAGCTCCAGGCCCAGCGGAACGCGGCCCGTCCACGGTCCTGCCACCCGCTGGTGGCGCGACATATCCAGCCACGATCCTGCCACCCGCTGGTGGCGCGACATCAGCCTGACAGCCCTGCCGATCCAGTCCTTCTGCAGGGCTGTCAAACACAAATCTCCTTGTCGCCGCTTGTCTTGCAGACCGCTGCCCCCCCTCGTCCGGATGGGGCCCGGCGTCACTCACCGAAGCTGCCCGGGTCCTTCCGGTCGCTGTCGCTGTCACACGCCTCCATGCTCCTGCAGGAGGCGATCTCGCTCCCCATCCAGAGGCCGCTCGCCTCTTCCTCTGTGTCGGTCTTGCAGTCCGGACGTCGGCATGCAGAGCTCCTCCGGCACCTGGAGCATCGGCGCCGGAGAAAGCCGTCACTTCCGGTAATGCGTGCACATCCGGTCCCACGCGCACATCCGGTCTTGTGCGCGCATCCGGTCTTGCGCGCGCATCCGGTCCCGCCTCCACTTCCGGCGTCGTTGTTTGAGACAGGAGGGTGGAAGATGGCCGCCGCGGCCCCCCCCCTCCTGTCACCTCCGGTCTAGCCCGCCTGATGGGATTCCTCCCAGACCTCCGCGGACCGTCGCCAGGGTGCAGCTCCGGACCAGCAGGAGGAGGAGGGTCCCTGGAGGGGCTCCCTCGGCGCCGACCAGACCGAGGTGCACCTGCAGAAGAAGGCCTCTCCTGAGGCCTGGAACGCCCGCTGCTGCGTCCCTCACTCTCCTCTCCAGCCGCTGGAACCGGAGGAAGAGCCCCGGCAATCAGCGCATCCAGCCATCCCACGCCGTGCTGCATCGCTGCATCCCGGATCCTGGCCATCGTTGTCTCCATCGCCGCTTCCATCAGGTAAGTACAAAATATTAATATGTATATTGTTCTTTTAAATATAATAACAGGACAAAACTTTCTCCTGTTGTCCAGCGGGAAAGAGGGCTGCCTCTTCCCCGCATGGACTTATATACTTTATTCTCCACCCACCACATATAGATACATTTTGCCCCATGCCCCTTTCACATAACCCTCCAATCCCTATAAATATAGCCTAACACATAATAGCCTAGAACATAATAGCCTAGAACTCCCAAACACCTAGTCATGCGCTTCCTTCATTACGGCTGCGCCTACATTACGCTGGGCTTACTGGTTTCTTTGTTATTTGGAGGTACACCCGGCCTAATGCACATTTCAGGTCCTTACAGGATTGTAGCTGGTTATGTCTTTGAGCTGTAAATGACTGGTGAAGAGTGAGGAAGATGTTCTTTATCCTTGGACGGTCTTCTGTTTGCTACATCCATTCCAGTTTGAGTTTTTACAAAAGTGTACTCAATTGAATTAACTATTTATTACCAGCTGACTGGTCACCGCCGTTCACTTGTGTTTGCCTTTTATGTTTTTTTTAATGTAAACTCTTTCTTCACTGTTTAAAATCCCCGGGGCCAAAAAATCTACATGAAAGCGTAAAAAATTATAAAAACATTTACCTCTTGGGAATATCTTTTTGAACTTTGCTCAGTTTTGGAATATTTTACTTTGTGTGGCTTTGATTACAGAGGTTACAAAGAATTGTTTAATGGCCACTTTAAATGTAAAATTACCAATTTTACATAAATGATAGACAATACAGGCAGACAAGATAAGGAGTCTTATGTATTCGACTGCACCTGTCACTGCCAATTACCATTCTCTTTATCTAAAGAACAAGCAGGCGTCTCATATTTGTAGCAACTTTTATCGAAGATGGGAAAAGTTTTTGTCTTCCTATTGGTTAGTTTTCGGCTTCATGCACGTAGCAGAGTCCTTATGCCCTTGTCGACAAACTATAGGCACTCAGTGTGCCCCCAAATGGTGCCTCTCTACGGCACCGTATTATGGAGATATTCTCCCCTAGAACTATCGCTAGAAGAATAACCAAGTATTATGGCATCTGATTCAACATTCATATGATATCGGAGGTATATAGGGGTAAAGTGTGCCCCCATAGACCCCTATGGGAGCCGTATTATTGTCTCTTCTATGTAGCATGAGCCATTACACTAAGATCTGACGTAGAAATTGGTGCAGATTTTGCAGTATGAATATTACCCCCGACCGCTTAGGTGCTTATCAAGAATAGAGAGGGACCCAAAGGCAAAACTGAAGACCGTCTTAGTGCCAGTTCCCACAACTTCTCCTTGTCCAGGGACAGGTGGTGATTTTTTACCCCACGCGATTTCTATCCGCTTTCATGGAGAAGCCACGGCTTGCCAAAATCATAGGGGAAGGGAATAAGACCCATCTGAGCTGGAGCTATTTAGGGCCACCATAGCAGTTACATGGGCTGCCTCTTTGGTACCTGCACCCTTGCTCTCTTTCGATAAGGGTCCCTCTGAGTAATTGGTGAGGGGGGGGCTTCGGAAGTGACAACTGTTGATGTATATGGGAAAAGCGCTTGAAGTGGTTATCACATCGCTTCTCTCATTCAGCTGTTAATGGGTACTTTAGTTGGACAATCTGACCATATCTTCTCTAAGGGTGCATTAAAAAAACTCCTCAATGAATTTACAAAACCTCTTAAAGAGGACCTGTCACTGGGTCATATAAGTTGAACTGGTTAACTGACCTAAATAGCGTCATCTCCCTGATTCCAGAACTGGTTTTTTTTCTTGACCCCATTCCCGAGATATGACCCACTGTTATGTTGGCTCCCTCTATGCTAATTTGCAGTAGTTAGCCAATGGGGTGGAGCTAGCTTCCCTGCCTTTGATGCTTACCAATCAGTGTGAAGGGTAGTTCATGCCCTGTGGGCTAACTACAGCAAATTAGCATAGAGGGAGCCAACACAACAGTGGGCCATATCTCCATGTAGCGTCCATGGCCATGGGCCGTCGGGTTTACTCACCTCCTGACGCCCGCAGCCATGTATTCGTGAGCGCTGGTCCCCATCTCCTTCCTAGGAGATGCCAGCGCTTACTTCCGCTCTGGTCTGCTGTGTCCCGTAAGGTGCGCGCGCATGCTCATGCCCGGCCTTAGAGGGCCAGCGCACGCACAAGAGGAAATCATCCTCATCAACTGTCCATGATTTCCTGGTCAATAAGAAGGCCCCAGCCCTTCTGATCCTTGCCTGAGCGTTGTTAGTTATCCCTAGTGTGTCTTGCAAATGGTCCCTTAGTGTTTCCCGTTCCAGTTGTTACCCGTACCCTGTTACCTGTTCCTGTATCCCGTGCTGTTCTTGTTCCTGTGCCTACTAGTGTCGGAGTCGTGTCACGTCCTGTGTCATCTGCCACGTCCAGAGGAATTCACCACGTCTTGCGCAACCTGTGGCATCTGTGTCATCCACCACGTTCTGTGTCATCTGCCACGTCCAGAGGAATTTGCCACGTCTGGCACAACCTGCGGCACCTGTCACATCCGCCACGTCCTGTGTCACCTGCTACATCCAGAGGAATTTGCCACGTCTGGCGCAACCTGCGGCACCTGTGTCATCCGCCACGTTTGGCGTTACTTACTGCACCCATCTCCATCAGTGCCAGAGCTGCGGCCACTGTCCGGACTATCCAGGTACCCTTGTGCGGGACATTGTATTGCTGGGGTACCCTGTTGTTTGACTAGCTGCCTCCTCGCTACGGCGGTACGGCCTAGTGGGTCCACAAACCCGCAACGTGACAGTCTAGAATGGGGGACTCCAGGAAAAAGCTTAAAAACAGTGCTGAAATCAGGGAAAACGCGTTATTCAGTGCAGTAAACCAGTTAATCTTATATGACCTAATGACTGGTCCTCTTTAATTTAATTCCCTATGGAGCGGGACCCTATAAAAGCTCATGCACATGTCAAAGCTATGTATATGAACCCTGTATGAAGGCACCTGAAGAAGTCCTCATGTCATAGTCACTGTGTGCCGCCATATGGTAACTCCATAGAAGAATACAGAACCCTCTCCATGTAGTTGGAGGCACGCAGAAGTACAATATAGGCTCACAGCAGTCTATGGCCGTCCATCCAACATATGGATCATATATGGTTATAGGAAATGTGGTTGATTGTCATGGACAATACCACATTTTTTTTCCCTCCGCACTTGTCCCCACCTAGAAGCCTCAATACATTATTCCGTCATTGTTGATAGGAGCCATGGCCTAGCACCGAGATGATTTCCTTTTCACGCCGCCAGAAATTGAGGGCATATTCCTCTGTAAGCCTTCCTTTAACCGAGCTCTTAATAACACTAAAAATATATGTAAGGTCAGGACATGTTGATGATTTTATGGAGAGCGGAGAATGTCAGCTCGGAGCTGGTGTCACTGAGGAGTCGGGGAAGAAAAAGCTCCAGACCTAAAACGTGCAGTGATCTGAGAGACGCTGGTGTCAAGGACACAGCAAATTCACTTTCACTGGGCTTTACGACTCAACCGCCGGCTCATTTGTGTGGAAAATACAAATAAAATGATTATATTAGTTTTAATTCACATCAGGCTTGGCGTACTGCGCCTCGGGGCTGTTCTGTATTTAGGCTTCTGAATTCTTGCTTTGCCTGGTAATTTGATAATCCTTTCCTGTTTCCAGTTATATCTCTACATCTCGTCATGGCGAATCGTGAGCTCGGGGAGTGTTAAGGGGACAGTAACGCTAATTATGTTCAGAAATAAACCACTAGAAGTAATTAAAAAAGTATTTTATTACTTTTTACTAACGTCTGGAGCTCCAAAATATGGGAAATATGGGACATAAAGTAGTAAGTATGGTGGGCAAGGATATTTTTGGACTTCACTTAGTCAAGTTTCCCATTATAGGGGTTGTCTGGTTTAGAAAACCCATTTTCTTACACATATAAATAGAACTTTCTGAGGGAAGTTCTTCATTTGGGACCTCCATGTCCCTGGTTAACATTGGCTACTAAGAACATCTCAATCTCTGGAGGACCCGGCACATCCATATTCAGCCCATTCATTTCAATGGACACAGTGTAATTCTTCATTTACCCTGTGGTGGCGCTGTATAGAAAATGAACACTTGCTGCCAAGTTCTCCCACAGATTAGAGTACAAATGGACCACACCACCAAGTTTACCCTGCGATGCTGAATTAAATATTGATTGGGAGGGGAAGCGAAGTAGGAGCCCTAAAGAGAAGGCCACCTTGTTCCAGTGGTGACAAGGTGCATGGAGGTGAACCTGAAACATGGTACTGGTAGGGATGTCTTGTGGTGACAATGTCTGCATGGCGTAATTAGAAAGGGAACATTGGAGAACAGTGCCCTTGTTGGACTTGGCCTTTGAAATTCTATCTATCTATCTATCTATCTATCTATCTATCTATCTATCTATCTATCTATCTATCTATCTATCTATCTATCTATCTATCTATCTATCTATCTATCTATCTATCTATCTATCTATCTATCTATCCCATATCTATCTATCCCATATCTATCTATCTATCTATCTATCTATCTATCTATCTATCTATCTATCTATCTATCTATCTATCTATCTATCTATCTATCTATCTATCTATCTATCTATCTATCTATCTATCTATCTATCTATCTAATATCTATCGCATATCTATCTATCTATCTATCTATCTATCTATCTATCTATCTATCTATCTATCTATCTATCTATCTATCTATCTATCTATCTATCTATCTATCTATCTATCTATCTATCTATCTATCCCATATCTATCTATCCATCTATCTATCTATCTATCTATCTATCTATCTATCTATCTATCTATCTATCTATCTATCTATCTATCTATCTATCTATCTATCTATCTATCTATCTATCTATCTCATATCTATCTATCTATCTATCTATCTATCTATCTATCTATCTATCTATCTATCTATCTATCTATCTATCTATCTATCTATCTATCTATCTATCTATCTATCTATCTATCTCATATCTATCTATCCCATATCTATCTATCCCATCTATCTATCTATCTATCTATCTATCTATCTATCTATCTATCTATCTATCTATCTATCTATCTATCTATCTATCTATCTATCTATCTATCTATCTATCTATCTATCTATCTATCTATCTATCTATCTCATATCTATCTATCTATCTATCTATCTATCTATCTATCTATCTATCTATCTATCTATCTATCTATCTATCTATCTATCTATCTATCTATCTATCTATCTATCTATCTATCTATCTATCTATCTATCTCATATCTATCTATCTATCCCATATCTATCTATCTATCCCATATCTATCTATCTATCTATCTATCTATCTATCTATCTATCTATCTATCTATCTATCTATCTATCTATCTATCTATCTATCTATCTATCTATCTATCTATCTATCTATCTATCTATCTATCTATCTCATAACTATCTAATCTATCTATCTATCTATCTATCTATCTATCTATCTATCTATCTATCTATCTATCTATCTATCTATCTATCTATCTATCTATCTATCTATCTATCTATCTATCTCATATCTATCTATCTCATATCTATCTATCTATCTATCTATCTATCTATCTATCTATCTATCTATCTATCTATCTATCTATCTATCTATCTATCTATCTATCTATCTATCTATCTATCTATCTATCTATCTATCTATCTATCTCATATCTATCTATCTATCTATCTATCTATCTATCTATCTATCTATCTATCTATCTATCTATCTATCTATCTATCTATCTATCTATCTATCTATCTATCTATCTATCCTTCGTTCACCTTTCTATGTACTACAAGTCTACCTATCTTTACTGAACTAATGATTCAGGAAAGTCTGGATTGCACTCCATGCCCCCAGGGCCACTGGCTAGACAGCAGTTGCAAACCAAAGCGTTCGGTGACATCTGTAATTTATAGGGGTGCCAGCAGTGCTGCAATGCAGATTTACTGTGCTGATATTCGGCCTTTTTCACACCTGTATTATAACGTGGCCAGCTGTGCAGACTCGGAGCATCATCATATATGGATTGATATTTTATTGGGATGCCAGTAACTCAATGCACAGGAGGCCATGCCGGTCTGTAGCCTATTCTTTATTGCGGCTTTGCAGGTGAACTGTAAAATAAGAGCGCGCGCCAATAAATAACATCTTCTCCGGTTTACAGTTGTTGCTTAATTTGATCTCACCGCTTGTAACCGCAATAAGAGACATTTGGGTGAAGAACACATTCCGGCCGCTTTCCTGGTTTCCCATCTGAAGTATAAACATTTGCAAAAACACGCTCTTTCTCGTTTAGACCGCGCTCAATCGGAACGCAATGCATTGTGTCTTGACTCTGGACCTAGGTTTTATATATATGACACTAGAACAATACAGTAATATAATACATTTCCTCTGCATGCTCTGCCAGCAGCAGGACCATTCATGGAATACCCTAGGATTGAGGACCATGGAGAAAGTATTCTGTAGCAATGGGTGCGGTATATTCATCATGTTGGTAAGTCTCAAAGTAACCGGACCATCAAGGAAAAATAGTTAGGCCAATGGGCCAATGTAGGCTAACGTAGTTAGGCCAACGTGTTGGCAAGCTGGGGCACCAATAGGGCACTAAATCACCAGGCAGAGGCATGAGGAAGACATCGGTTAGAGAAGCAGACAGATGTTGACTAGTTAAAGTTGTCAAGATCAAGCCGGATCGAAAAACTAAGGTGCGCAAAAGGTGCCAAAGAGGGTCAAGAAACAGTAGAAACTACAAATAGCGCCCAAGTAGTGCCAAAGACCGAACTAAACGGAGGAAGGTCCTTTATAAGTTCATTGGCCGAAAGCAGACTATTAACATCGTTAATAAAAAAAAAATTGCCAATGTTTATACCCACACAAAAAGTCTTGCTCCCATTTTTCACCTCACCCAAAGGGCACACATACCAGAAATGTATTGCAGCCCCATTGGCTACAATAATACCTATAGATTTGAGAAGGTAGGTGGGCACCATACCTTACCCCATGGGCAAAGAGGAGCCTGTACATGGCTCTATGGCTCCCATTGCATTATAAGGTTACCAACAAGAACTATGAAGGGGCAGACCACATGGTCGTACACAAGGGATGGAAAGTAGGGAAAAAATTCCAAGCCCTCCTGTTTATGGGGGTCTTAACATGAACCCACACAAGTAAAAAGGGGTCATTTTGATATTTGCTCTGGTGACCCCTTTTCTCCATGTAACCCATATATACAAAAACATTCACGCTCATCAACCTCCCAAGCCGACACCTTCAGGTATTAGACCGTAAAAACCCAAATTTGGAAGCGAGGCTTTTATTTAGGAGCGCACATTTGTTCGGATAATTGGGATTTAGTTATAATGAGATGTAAATAGTCTATTAATGAGTCATTGCAACAGTTGAAAAGTAATTCATTCTCTTACTGCTGATATCCCTTGGCAAAACAGCTCCGCTTTGCAGGGAGCAGGGGTCGCTGCGCTTGTTCTCCGGTTGGTTGGAACACATTTGCTGACCAGCTTGTAATCAGTTCCAGGCCCTCGGGCAACACAAGTCTAAGGCTATTACAGGCTCATGCGTTGACCTGGTCTTCTTGGGATTTGAATTGCACCAATTCTGTAGTTCCAATTCTGTCCCAGAAATTAATCACATCATTCATTTTGTGCTTCCAAAGACCCTTTTTATTTTTAGGTGGGAGTTAAACACCGCTCAATGCAAACGCAAATGTCCGCAAAGCAGGCGGTCAAAATATATTCTTATGTCGAGTTCCTTAAAATCCGGGCAAACAAAATTTGTCATCTGATTTGGCAGCGAGCGTTGTGGAGGGCAGAGTCTGCGGCGCCCCTGAGGGGGGCGAGACCAGATTGCAATTCATGAAGAGGGACTCACCAAAGAGCATGAATTCACCCTAAATTAGTCATTTATCACGAAGAAAAATAACCTCCGGCAAGAATCAGAGAGAATATCAATTCTTCAAAGGTTTTGCAGACAGTCAAATAACACATTTCAAATGCAAATAGGAAAAAAAAAACAAAACTTTTTTTTCTTTTTTTGGGGGAATATTCTGTATAAGGATTTTTTTTTTTTTGTAGCGTTTAGTGGGAATTTTCAATAATTGCTTCCTTAAATGCAACATTTTACATCGGAATTAATCTTACAGTATATAGAAAAGGAACTGTCAGTCTCCATTGATTACTTCATTCAGCGCAGGCGCCAGGGTCTCCGTGTCGGGGATAATATGAATAGATGATTGATAAAGCAGCCATTCGGAGGCTCGTGGGCTCTTTACATCTAGACCATACTGGATCATAAATATGTTTAGGGACTCGAAAAACCTTCTCCTGCCAATTCACTGTCGCTCAGTCTGGGCAAACAGCCGCTCGGGATAGAAGTCGTTGACAGGAGGAATTTTATGGGCAAGCAGTTCTTACAAACTACCAGATTTTCACCCTGTTTCATTGTAACCAGAAAAATTACATATGATGGATATTCAAGGTGCAGACCTCACATGGGATGGGCATTTTTTATATTTTTAATTGTCCATATAAAAATACATTCTGTAGTATTGCAGTTTTCACACTGGCCACTAGAGCTCACACTTCAGGCTGACACTTCCTGATTAATACCACTCACTTTTCATCTGTGCTGTGCTGGAGTATAGCGGCCTCCGCTCCCCGTTCTATATTTACCTCCCGGCGTCCTCTGCAGCGTCACTCCTCTCCTTGCTGCTCGGCGTCTGGTCGCCGCTCCAGCCGCTGATGCGTTCCACTGGGTCGTAGCTCATGTGCGCTAACCCTTGCATTCTTAAAGGGCCAGCACATGCCAATTTTCAAATACATCACCTGACGCCGTATAAAAGTCCTGTATTCTCTGGTACTCATCGCAAGGGCAATTTGGTTCCTTCGTGTGCCAGGTATCTCTGCTGTCTAGTTTGAAATTCCTGTGTGACCTTGCCTGTTTTTGACCACCCATGGGCAGTGCCTGCCCTAACCTACAGCTACGTGCACCGTGATGAATTTCTGACGCCTGCCTTGACCTATTGCTACTTTAACGGTAACATACCTTCGCAGCCTGACTTGACCTTCTACTCTCTAGACCACTCTGCTTCTATTAATGTCAGCCGTCACCAAGGGAGAGCACTCCGGGGGTAGCGACCTAAGGGTTCCCCCACAGCAAAATCCACATCCCTCTACAGGGGTTAAAAGGTGAAGACCAGGGGTTCCCTTAGACATCTCTCCGCCGGAGTAGCCACAAGTCAAATCCCTTGGTGACAGGATGCATACCACCCCCTGCTGGCCCAGGTACAGCCCACTCCTCCGGCTTCGTGACAAGGAACAGTGTCAGGATTGGTTTCCTTGGCCCCTCTAAGGAAACGTTTCTGATGGCCCAACCGTTATTTATACAGAACTTGTGCACGTTGACTGCATCGTAAACTTTGTACACACATTACATATCAAAAAAGTCTTATAGGTTATTTGTGAACCAAGTCATAAGAAATAGACCTTTGTGGCAAGCGATTGGCCCTAAAGTCAGCTCCAAAAGAGGTTGTCACTGATAGACCTTTGGGGCCCATTATTGTGTCAGAGCCCTGGTCCACCAGGAGGATCCTCCATTATTCTAACCTATTAGTGGATGGCATTATTATAACCGAATGAAAGGTTAATTGTGCCGCTGGAGACTAGATAGGCAGGATTACACTACTGACAGCAGCAGAAGAATGTATGAAGACACTGCGCTCTGTTTTATTATGTATTGGAGGGAGATTAACCATTGAATAGAGAAGTATTCCTGACCTTTTTAAGACGCTGAGTACTTCGGCACCTTGGTTTCCGTGACGGTGGAAGTCTCAGCACTCAGACCCCCGCCGATCAAAACTTCTGATATGTCTCTATGACATATTAAAAGTTTTTGGAAAGTTCAGAAACCAGAAAACCCCTATAACGATGTTGTCTAGTCTAGAAAACCCATAGTCATAGGGAAGTTGAACACTTACTTTCCCCACTTATTACAGCTGAAGGTCCCAGCAGGGGGACAGTTTAGGACCAGTGTATGGTCAAGGATCCCTTCTGGGAAGTAGGGATAATCCAAAGTGGAGTATCCCTTTAAGTTCTTCTCCTGAAAACCTGGTAGGTGCCAACTCATCCTTGCTTTACGGTAGGGCTTAGCGGCCACATTTGGTAATTTATGAGTCATGGAAAAATCACGGCATCACCGGGACTTGCGCGCAACGTTGATGTTTCCCTATGGAAAAGAAAGCTGTAAGTAACCTCGTAAAAAATATGCAATGCTCGTAAGGTTGCAATAGGAAGACCCTTACCACGAGTCATCATATAACGCAGGCGATTCAGTGATTCGCAGTGGAGTTCTATTCTAAATGGCATCAGAATCAGTTTCTGTGATATTTAGCATTTGGTGAGAAAATCTATCTCCGTCTTTTTCTTTTTTCTCTTGCGACACGTGAAAATAATATTTTCAGTTGACAATTGAGTTTTCGTTAAAACTGAAACAAGCAGCCACTGTAAATCAAGGACGGCCATGGCTGAGAGGCTTTCAGATGAATGTCACATGGGGGTTAACCACAGAAATATATGATTGTGATATGACATCTGACCGAGCCTGCACAGCACTTGAGGTCGCATGGAGACTTGGAAGGAGCCACACTTCAAAGTCGTATCATAATAAGTGTAACATGGTCCAGAGCGTTAACTACAGCAGACGTAACATTGACATATTTCACTCAACGTCACGCTGCACCCGAGGCCAACGACTGGTCACTGGGTTTCTCGGCGCTGCCAAGCCATGCAAAGAATTAGAAAATGGCAATATCTTACTTGGTGGAGGGGAGAATGACCCGCCTGTCATGCCATGTTTCTTCAGGAGCCGACTGTTTATTTTCACACATGACCAATGATATGATGTTGCAAAATGGGACGGCTGTGATTGCTGCGAGCAGACGGGCAGCGCCTGCCTGACAAGATCTCCTCTGATCACATCTACAGGACGACAGAATTCCTTAGTCGAAGCTGGCATTTAACGTCAGCCGTGGTCGAAGTACAAAAAATATATGAACAATAAGAAATGACATTTCACATTAGTTCTTTATAACTACTTTGTGTTTACCGGTAGGTAATCGGTTCGTCTTGTATGTGGTTCAACTCTTTTATAATAACTTAAGGGATATAATATTAATGGCCTATAGGACATCAATATCAGGTCGTTGGGGTCTGGTTTCTAGCAACCCCGGCGATCAGCGGACAGAAGGAGGCGCAGTGGCTTCATTGTTTGCCAGGCACAGCGCTGCACATCTGGTAGTGGCTGTGCCTGGTATTGCAGCTCAGTCCTTAAATGAGTAGAGCTGCAGTACCAGCCACAGCCAATACCAAATGCATAGCGCTGTGCCTGGTACACAATAAAGGTACTGCGCCTCCTGCACGCTGCTGATCGCCGGGGATGCTGTCGGGCCCTCACCAATCTGATATTGATGGCCTATCCTAAGGATAAATAATAAATAAGTAAAATTAATAAATAACAAAAAAGTAAAAGGAACGTGTGGCCTTAAAGAGAATCTTTCACCTCCCCATACATGTGCAGCTGAGTGCAGCATGTAATGGGCAGAGCTGCACAAACCCTGGGGCACTTTAAAAAAAAATTCTACCCCTCTCCGTTACTTAGATATCGGTGCCGTTATATTTGGCGCCCGATATTTAAATAACCCCCTGAACTGTCAATGGGGCATGTAATGGCAAGGGGGCGTGTTACTATGGTTGTGACACTGTCCAATCAGATATGGACAATGTTACAGCAAGAGTGACGATAGAGGAGAGAGTGTGCGCGCGCGCGTGCGCTCTCACTTTTCAGTTGTCAAGATCAGTCTTCTGCCGAACTGGCAAGGAGGGAGCGTGTCACTGCTACGGACAGTGTAAGAGCTGGGGAGAGGAGAGCGTGCATGCGCGATCTCCTCTCTTCAGCTCTTGCGAGATCAGTTTTGTACTTTGTCTGCCGAACTGGCAAGGGGGCGTGTCTCTGCTACGGACAGTGTAAGAGCTAGAGAGAGAGCGCTCTCCTCTTCATTGCGTGCACTGTCCGTAGCAGAGATACGCCCCCTTGCCATTTCGGCAGAAGACTGATCTTGAAAGCTGAAGAGTGAGAGCGTGCGCGCGCGCACACTCTCTCCTCTTTCCTCGCTCTTGCTGTAACACTGTCCATATCTGATTGGACAGTGTCACAGCCATAGTAACACACTCCCTTGCCATTACACGCTCCATTGACAGTTCAGGGGGTTATTTAAATATCGGGCACCAAATATAACGACACCGATATCTAAATAACAGAGGAGGGTAGAAAAAAAATGTAAAGCGCCCCAGGGTTTGTGCAGCCCTGCCCAGTACATGCTGCACATGTATGGGGAGGTGAAATGTTCTCTTTAAACTTAATTTTTGCATTGCAAAATTTATTTTGTGCAAATGTGCCGGAATTACAGTATTTAGTGTCACAAATTGTGTTCAATCTGTTTGCATGACCCAATGTTGATTTTGTAGAATACAACAACTTTTAAGAAACATTTTCACTAGCGGGGGCAACGTTTTGATCTTGCTGATTAAGAATCATATTCATTTTTTACTATAAAACCACCTTTTAAGCTGCTAGCTGCTTCCTACAGTCTATGGCTCAGAATAACTGGTAGATTGGAGATGAATGGTCCCATATACTGTCCTTGCACAGGGATAGCACGGTCTGCTGTCTGCGTCCGCCCCGTCTTCCTGAGTATGGATTACCGTTCGCACGATTGACAGCTGTTGACCTCAAGTTAGGTAAAGTCAATGCATTAGAGTCAGTGATGCCGCGATGGTCAGTGGGGCCTGTCTCCTCTTATAAACAGTGAATATTAGGGTTTCTTCTAAGTGAATGGGTTTGTATTGAGCTTGTATGGCTGAGCTCCAGCATTAGTCTATAGACCACGTCATGTCCATTACTCTGTGCATGGATGATGGGTGGTGTATGCAAAGTGAGTGGCCAATACAGACAGCACTAATGCTATGAAAATCGGCTTCTGGCTCTTCGGGTCCCACTGACAGCATCCCTTGAAAAGACTCGCCCCGTTAAGCACCAAGTCCTTATTTCCCAGCACCAGAAGGGAGCCTCATTTTAAATCTATGCTATGGGCTCCCTCATTTCTGGGGGCCAATATATAACAATGACCCAAACCACAGCCTATTGGAAAAAGGGGCTCTGTAGGTGGAATTCACAATCCATTGGGCTTTTACCCCCAACATTAAATAAGGAAAAAAATCATAACAGGATTCCATAGAATGTATTCATTCCATCATTCATTCCATTATTCAATCAATCAATCAATCAATCAATCAATCAATCAATCAATCAATCAATCAATCAATCAATCAATCATTCTTTCCGTCATGCAATAATTCGTTTATTCATTCATTTCATCTATGATTCCATCACGCAATATTTCCATCATTCATTAATTAATTAATTAATTCATTCATTCCATCATTCATTCATTCATTCATTCATTCATTCATTCATTCATTCATTCATTCCATGTATGATTCAGTGAGGCAATATTTCCATCATTCATTATTTCATTTACTAATTCCATCATTCAATCAATCAATCAATCAATCAATCAATCAATCAATCAATCAATCAATCAATCAATCATTATTTTCGTCATGCAATAATTCTCGTATTCATTGATTCCGTCTTTCAGTCATTCATTCCATCTATGATGATTCCATCACGCGATATTTCCATTATTAATTAATTAATTTATTAATTCCATTATTCATTCATTCCATCATTCATTTATTCCTTCCATGATTCATTTATTCCTTTCATCATTCATTCATTCCTTTATTCAATCCTTTATTAATTTATCCCATCATTGATTCAATCAATAAATCAATTATTTCCTCATTCATTAATTCTTTAATTCCATAATTCATTCATTCCATTATTCATTCCATCATTCATTCATTCTATAATTGATTGATTGATTCATTTATCCATTCATTCATTCACATAACATGTACTGTAGCTTAAAAATAAAAAATTCTCAGGACCCACCACCTGGTGCCTCCTGCTCTGCTGTTGGAATTAGCTCTTAGGAATTAATAGTCTTCTGATTAAGCCCACACAATGATTACTTTCACACCGCAGTCAATTCTAAACAATAAACCTTCCAAATCAAATCTTTCCTTCCGCGCTGCAACCCATTTGTCTTGTAGATATTATTTTCATACTGCACCTCTTTATGATAAATAACAGCACATAATCTTCCAGGCTCTTCTTGAAAATGAAGAATAGTGCCATTGGTTTAATGTTATGAAATGACTTTGCTACAGAATAAAGTTATCAGAGTTTGGGTGCTGAGCATCATGTTGGGGAGTTGGAATTGAATTACACATTCAAAATAAGCCAGATGTTCCACTTTATCATCCCCGGCTCAGCCGTTTAGGCATCTGATAAATGCTGAGACATAATGACCATGGTTCATGACAATGCCCCCTATATACACGCTGTGAGGCAACAGACAATGAAAGATATCTCCCGCATATGGACATAAGAGCTTCTGGAGACAATCAAACCTGCATTGCAGTGTAAGAACTGTATTCCCCAGCAATATTTGAATTATTCTTAAGTAGTAAACTAACAGAAAGAATAACAGTGAGACAGAAAGCTCAGGAACTGAGTAACAATGGATTGTCCGAACTATGGGATCCAGTAAGATTCCAAGTGTCCACTGAACATGAGCACATGGATCTACCCGAGCCTCCAGTTGACCCAATCCCCCAGCCTCTAGAATACAGTGACAAAATGGATTTACCAAGTCTTTGCTTCGATCTGCCTAAAGAGGGTCAAGAACTCATCAAATAGATTTTCCCTATGTATGCGATTGATTTGTGAAATGTGCGCTGTAATTTTTTAAATTACTCCACCACTGCAACAGTTGGCTTACCATGAATGTCCACTATATAACACTATGTGGTTTTTAGGTTAAAACATTCTTTGCTGATTAATTTTTTAGAATAACTGTATAGCAGTCTGTCATGGGATGATGGTATATTCGTAGTCCAGTGACTGAAACTATCAGGCAGGAAGGTTCAAACAGCAAAAGTTATCAAGCAACAGTCCAGGTTCAGTACACAGCTAAACAGCAATAGGTAGTTACGTGAGGCAGAGACATGGTCAGGAAACAGTCCAGGATCAGTACACAGATAAAGAGGAATAGGTAGTTACATGAGGCATAGACATGGTCAGGAAACAGTCCAGATTCAGTACACAGGATAAGAGGAATAGGTAGTTACATGAGGAAACAACGTAGTCAAGAAACAGTCCAGGTTCAGTACACAGATAAAGAGGAATAGGTAGTTACATAAGGAAGAGACGTGGTCAGGAAACAGTCCAGGTTCAGTACACAGATAAAAAGGAATAGGTAGTTACATAAAGAAGAGATGTGGTCAGGAAACAGTCCAGGATCAGTACACAGACAAAGAGGAATAGGAAGTTACATGAGGCAGAGACATGGTCAGGAAACAATTCAGGTTCGTTACACATATAAACGAGCATAGGTGTTAACGTGCGGCAGAGAGGAACTAAACCCCAAAAATGTAAGATCAATAGTCCGGCAATAAGCAAGTTCAATGGCCAGACTGTTATACTAAGCCAAAAGGTTGAGACCAATCTAGCAATCAAGGCAAGGAACCCAGAGATGCAGAAATTAAAAGAAGCTAGAAGCTAAATCAAGCACAGCAGCACCCGTGGCTCAAGAAGAAGAGCTAGTGCCAGGACACAGGACTCTTTGAGTTTGAATCCTGAAACAGTTGGAGCTCTTTTTTTCTGATACAGATATCACTTGCATAGAGTAGAGTTACATTTTAAAATTCTCCCTTTCTACAGCCACCACTAGGGGGAGCTTACTGTATACTGTTTGCACAATGAAAAAAAAAGGATGCAGTAAGCTTCTGGCTGTGCTGCTCAGAAGCTAATCTCGCTTAGGAAAAGTCTGCTCCTACGCAGACTCCATGAGCTACCCCCTTAAAAATTGGGCAGATCGCTCCTGAAAAGATCTAGCCTTTCACAAAGAGAACCGTGTGGCTGTTCATTTACACCTGCTACATCCTCTCTATTCCGTCACTGCAGTCCAGAAAGCTGAATACTGATTGTCCAGCTTCCTGTTCTCCCTTCACTGCCCTTCATCAGGAATGCAAAAATCAAACCTTCACTACCCTAGACCACCAGGTTTCTAAAATGAACTACTTCACTGCCGTTAACCATGAAGGATCCTGACCCCTTTACTGCTCTAGACCACCAGGGATATTGACATTAACCCATTCACTACTCTAGACTTGCAGGGATGCTGACACTAACCCCATCATTGCCATAAACCACCAGGGATGCTGGCATTAGTCTCTTTTCTACCCTGGACCACCAGGGACACAGACATTAACCGCTTCACTGCTATAGACCACAACAGATGCAGACAATAACCCTTTCACAGCCCTAGACCTGCACGCTGTATTATACTATTTACCTGGATGCTCTGTGACCTTGTGTGTCTGGATAGGCACTGTACGTTAATATTTATTTTGTGCTGTTCTGTATTGCCCAGCTTAGAGGGAACAGTGCCCATGTCCCTAATTACCCCGCTCACTAGCTACAAAGGCTTAGAGGCAGCATTGCTCCTGAGCTCCCTCTAGGGGTGATTGCAGGCAGTCAGAATGTTGTCATCTAACCTATAGAGGGAAATTATTTAGGTCTGTGCGCCAGAATTGTGGCAGAAAAATATTTTGACGCACGTCTTAATTCTGCAAAAATTGGCGCTTTTTTTTGTCATTCTCGCCACTTTTCTAAAAAGTGGACGGGGCTTAACAGAAGACATGACCTTCCGTGACCCAATAAATGTACTATCATTTACACGTAAATTGTTGTAAATTGTAGCATAATCTATATAGATTTGACTTTCTAACGCACGGTTGGCCAGAGATGCTGTGAATTTATTAAAGGAATTGTGCCTCTTATCACATGAGGCGCATCTTACACCAGTGCATTTCCCCTTTGTCTATACAGGGGATTTGAACTAGAGCCCTAATCCCTGTAAAGATGTATTAAGAAATTTATCAGCACAGAATGTTAGTTCTATATAGATTAAAATCAAAACAAATTGCTGATTGAGGTGGTCCTTCACTTAGGATAGGCCATCAATGTTTGATCAGTAGAGGTCCGACCTTCGGAAAACCTTGACGGCTATCATAATGAAGAGGCCGTGTCTCCTTCCTTATTTGAACATTTGGGCTTCTTTGTCGGGCGCAGCAGCTCGTACCATTCACTTGGGAGGTCCAAAATATACGACCTCCTTCTAAAAGTCAAAGGTAGTAAAAGGATATTTATTAATGGATTAAAAAATTGTATACTTCAGCATCAAACAAATGAATGCTTTAAGACTAAAGCACTTGCAGCTGTCATTATATGCTGGGAATTGTAGTATCACAACAACTGGAGAACCACCGGTTGGTTCCCACTGCTTTACACCATGCTGCAAAATCTACCCAGAATTTTTTATTTTCTATTTTTCTCCTTATAATATCCATAGCCCATTACTCAAGCTGTTCTATTTGCACTTTGTAGAAGAGCCTCAGCCCTCAAACCCCTGACTGATTCGCTAACTTCATAGCCCTTTTGAGATTTACCTTATTGATTAAGTGGGAGAGAATCTATAATCCACAAACACACGGCCAAAAATCATAGGCAGCTCATTAATCAAATGAAATGTCAAAGAAAATGTTGAACGAAAAAAATCAGAACTCGCGAAAATCAAAGGCTAGAAGTATTGGGCTCCCCAAAGCCTAACGCTATAGACAGGCGAGCGCGCTGAGGGACACATTGTACATGCATGGCAGCGGGGTTTTGAAGATTGGTTTTCTTCCTGCCACATATAAGCACACAAATATAACTGGAAGCCTCGTGTCATAAAGCCGTGGAATTGAAGAAGAGAAGATTTCTCTTGTCACTTTTTCCCCCCTCTGGTTCCTTCCTGGCATGAATGTAGTATAACCTTTGAGTCATCTGCCCCATTCAGCTGAAGGTAATGCAGGCTTTACTGACATCCAGATGGAAAGAAATAAATAGCATACAACTCCCTCAGGAGTCTCTCTGTGTAAACTTTTAAAACTCAAAAATCATCGCTCAGGCAGTCAGGTAGAAATCTGCAAATCTTGACTTTTGCTTGGAAAAGAAAAAAAGAAAAAAAAACAGCTTGAACAATAAAAAATAAAAAAGTGTCATGAGGAAAGATAGAAAAGTTAAGAAGCCCAAAGAAATACAGAAATTGTACAGTTGTTCTGCTGTGGTTGCACACAAAGATCTGCAACCTGCGCGCTTGTCCTCCGCTCGCTCATTTATCATGTGTAATGTTGTTGGAGTTGTCAAACCCAGTGGGCAGAAAGGCATAGAAAGTTCTATACATATCTCCGAGCAATTTTCCACGATCTAAGGTTAGTTGTCTGGATGAAACTGTTTGTCAGATAGTAAGAAAAATATAAACAAGCAATGAAGAAAGTTAAGATGTAACGAGCTGAGGAACAAAGCCTACATAAAGAGGCTTATGCATTTAAAATACTGCCACCTTCGTACAAGAATATAACTACTATAATACTGCCCCCTATGTACAAGAATATAATTACTGCAATACTGCCCCCTATGTACAAGAATATACTATAATACTGCCCCCTATATACAAGAATATAACTACTATAATACCCCCTATATACAAGAATATAACTACTATAATACTGCCCCTATATACAAGAATATAACTACTATAATACTGCCCCCGATGTACAAGAATATAATTACTACAATACTGCCTCCTATATACAAGAATATAACTACAATAATACTGCCCCCTATATACAAGAATATAACTACTATAATACTGCCCCCTATGTACAAGAATATATCTACTATAATACTGCCCCTATATACAAGAATATAACTACTATAATACTGCCCCTATATACAAGAATATAACTACTATAATACTGCCCCCTATATACAAGAATATAACTACTATAATACTGCCACCTTCGTACAAGAATATAACTACTATAATACTGCCCCCTATGTACAAGAATATAATTACTGCAATACTGCCCCCTATGTACAAGAATATACTATAATACTGCCCCCTATATACAAGAATATAACTACTATAATACTGCCTCCTATATACAAGAATATAACTACTATAATACCCCCTATATACAAGAATATAACTACTATAATACTGCCCCTATATACAAGAATATAACTACTATAATACTGCCCCTATATACAAGAATATAACTACTATAATACTGCCCCCTATGTACAAGAATATAATTACTACAATACTGCCCCCTATGTACAAGAATATACTATAATACTGCCCCCTATATACAAGAATATAACTACTATAATACTCTCCCCTATATACAAGAATATAACTACTATAATACTGCCCCTATATACAAGAATATAACTACTATTATACTGCTCCTATATACAAGACTATAACTACTATAATACTGCCTCCTATATACAAGAATATAACTACTATAATACTGCCCCCTATGTACAAGAATATAATTACTACAATACTGCCCCCTATGTACAAGAATATACTATAATACTGCCCCCTATATACAAGAATATAACTACTATAATACTCTCCCCTATATACAAGAATATAACTACTATAATCCTGCCCCTATATACAAGAATATAACTACTATAATACTGCCTCCTATATACAAGAATATAACTACTATAATACTGCCCCCTATGTACAAGAATATAATTACTACAATACTGCCCCCTATGTACAAGAATATACTATAATACTGCCCCCTATATACAAGAATAAAACTACTATAATACTGCCCCTATATACAAGAATATAACTACTATAATACTGCCCCTATATACAAGAATACAACTACTATAATACTGCCCCCTATGTACAAGAATATAATTACTACAATACTGCCCCCTATGTACAAGAATATACTATAATACTGCCCCCTATATACAAGAATATAACTACTATACTACTGCCCCCTATATACAAGAATATAACTACTATATACTGCCCCTATATACAAGAATATAACTACTATATGCTGCCCCTATATACAAGAATATAACTACTATAATACTGCCCCTATATACAAGAATATAACTACTATAATACTGCTCCTATATACAAGAATATAACTACTATAATACTGCTCCTATATACAAGAATATAACTACTATAATACTGCTCCCGATATACAAGAATATAACTACTATAATACTGCCCCCTATATACAAAATATAACTACTATAATACTGCCCTCTATATACAAGAATATAACTACTATAATACTGCCCCCTATATACAAGAATATAACTACTATAATACTGCTCCTATATACAAGAATATAACTACTATAATACTGCCCCTATATTCAAGAATATAACTACTATAATACTGCCCCCTATATACAAGAATATAACTACTATAATACTGCCCCCTATATACAAGAATATAACTACTATAAAATACTGCCTCCTATATACAAGAATATAACTACTATAATACTGCCCCTATATAAAAGAATATAACTACTATAATACTGCCTCCTATATACAAGAATATAGCTATTATAATACTGCCCCTATATACAAGAATATAACTACTATAATACTGCCCCCTATATACAAGAATATATCTACTATAATACTGCCTCCTATATACAAGAATATAACTACTATAATACTGCCTCCTATATACAAGAATATAACTACTATAATACTGCTCCTATATACAAGATTATAACTACCATAATACTGCCCCTATATACAAGAATATAACTACTATAATACTGCCCCTATATACAAGAATATAACTACTATAATATTGCCCCTATATACAAGAATATAACTACTATAATACTGCCCCTATATACAAGAATATAACTACTATAATACTGCCCCTATATACAAGAATATAACTACGATATTACTGCCCCTATATACAAGAATATAACTACTATAATACCGCCCCTATGTACAAGAATATAACTACTATAATACTGCCCCTATATCCAAGAATAGAACTACTATAATACTGCTCCTATATACAAGAATATAGCTACTATAATACTGCCCCTATATACAAGAATATAACTACTATAATACTGCTCCTATATACAAGAATATAACTTCTGTAATAATGCCCCCTATATACAAGAATATAACTATTATAATACGCCCTCCTATATACAAGAATATAACTACTATAATACTACCCCCTATATACAAGAATATAACTACTATAATACTGCTCCTATACACAAGAATATAACTACTATAATACTGCTCCTATATACAAGAATATAACTACTATAGTACTGACCCTATATACAACAATATAACTACTATAATACTGCCCCTATATACAAGAATATAACTACTATAATACTGCCCCTGTATACAAGAATATAACTACTATAATACTGCTCCTATACACAAGAATATAACTACTATAATACTGCCCCTATATGCAAGAATATAACTACTATAATACTGCCCCTATATATAAGAATATAACTACTATAATACTACCCCTATATACAAGAATGTAACTACTATAATACTGACCCTATATACAAGAATATAACTACTATAATAATGCCCCCTATATACAAGAATATAACTACTATAATACTGCCCCCTACATACAAGAATATAACTACTATAATACTGCTCCTATATACAAGAATATAACTACTATAGTACTGACCCTATATACAACAATATAACCACTATAATACTGCCCCTATATACAAGAATATAACTACTATAATACTGCCCCTGTATACAAGAATATAACTACTATAATACTGCTCCCTATATACAAGAATATAACTACTTTATTACTGCCCCCTGTATACAAGAATATAACTACTATAATACTGTCCCCTATATACAAGAATGTAACTACTATAATACTGCCCCTATATACAAGAATATAACTACTATAATACTGCCTCTATATACAAGAATATAACTACTATAATACTGCTCCTATATACAAGAATATAACTACTTTAATACTGCTCCTATATACAAGAATATAACTACTATAATACTGCCCCTATATACAAGAATATAACTACTATAATACTGCCCCTATATACAAGAATATAACTACTATAATACTGCCCCTATATACAAGAATATAACTACTATAATACTGCTCCCTATATACAAGAATATAACTACTATAATATTGCCCCCTGTATACAAGAATATAACTACTATATTACTGCCCCCTGTATACAAGAATATAACTACTATAATACTGTCCCCTATGTACAATAATATAATTACTATAATACTGCCCCTATATACAAGAATATAACTACTGCAATAATGCCCCCTATATACAAGAATATAACTACTATAATACTGCCCCCTATATACAAGAATATAACGACTATAATGCTGCCCCTATATACAAGAATATAACTACCATAATACTGCTCCTATATACAAGAATATAACTACTATAATACTGCCCCCTATATATATAAGAATATAACTACTATAATACTGCCCCCTATATACAAGAATATAACTACTATAATACTGATCCTATGTATAAGAATGTAACTACTATAATACTGCCCCTATATACAAGAATATAACTACTATAATACTGCCCCCTATGTATAAGAATGTAACTACTATAATACTGCCCCCTATGTATAAGAATACGTTCTCTATGTATCTTCAGGGCTTGGTTGTGCATTGTTTGCCACGTTTGTAGACTTGACATCTTCTTTATGCTGTCTACTGTCATACTTCTCCTAATGATTTTTCTACTCACTAGAAAAAAAAGTCACTTTTCCTGTTACCTGTGATGTTTTCTCGGACAGTCCATGATCCTGTATATTAGAATGAGCACCACAAATCCATTATTCAAAACAAATAATGGCTGCCAAAACAATCGGACAATGACGCATTCGATGCTGCGATCACATGTATCGGATCATTCCAGTTGATATGATGCAGGATACTGAAGGATAAATCAGGTATAATAATTACCTCGCCTGTTACGTTACCTAATATTTTCCTCTCAGAGAGTTTATCTTTCTCGTTTTTGAAGGCGCATTATGCAAAATACGAATGGATCTGTTACAATGTAACTTCAGTTGTGCATGAATTATTTCCTTTGCACAGTAATTAGGTAATCATTCATTAATTCCCCCTCATTTTCACCGACCAAACTTATTCAAATTCCAAGCTCATATCTTAAATCTCGGTCACCATTTACCTTCTTTGCCATTGACTTTCTTATTGTCCTGGCTTTTTTTCCTTTTTCTCCCCGGAGCCTTGACATGCAACCAAATGTGTTCCTCATGTATTTTTAAAGGCTTCCTCTTCTATTTTTGCCTCTGAAAAATTAATCATGCCGTTGCACTTCCTTTAGAAAATGTTTATTCATTATTCAACACGTTGCCTCAAAACCAAACCCGGTATCACAATAAAGTTCGGTGACTTCCATCTTTGTATTTTAATGGCAATTTAGATCTTTCTAGACTTGGCTTGAGGAATAATAAGTGTCTCCTACTGGAGTTGCTACTAATTGCTCAAAAATATTGTATACCTAGGACAGAGTAGTCGACTGAAGGATTGCATCGCGGTTAAGGTGATGATATCGTGTAGCAAGTATTTGGGGTGTTTTGCAATCTTATGGAATGTTCTTTACTATCCTGACCAGAGATTGCCCAAACCCTGCTCAGAGATTCCCTCTGCTAAATATCTCCCACACAATATCCATGGTAAGGTGGAGCGCCATCTTTGAGATGTGCTGAAAAGGTTCAAGTGGTCCTCGGTCTTTTTTTTTTTAGAAAGGATTACATATCATTAAGCTATGGCTTCTTTGTGTGAAGAACCTATAGGGGTTGATGTTAATTGACCCCACAGATGTCATTATGTTGAGTCCGATACCAAGACACCGGGATTACCTTAGACCTATTGTCTCTGCTTTGATGATCAATAACACATTTTCTTTGGTACCTTAGGTTCTTATTGAATGGTTGCCTTGCTGAAATCTCTGACCAAGTTGGAACTGGTCTCATTGGAGTAGTTCTAAGGATCGTCTTCCAATTTCCTGTAGGACATGTCAGGGAATGATTTTGAAGATGCGCCACCGTCCTCACATTCTAAGTTGCGTGTTGAGGAGATGGCTCATGACACAACCTCCTTATAAATAACCTTAAGTTGTGACCTCTGTGTATATGACCTTCTCGATTGTCCTCCTACGTTCTCTCCAGTTAATCCTAAGAAATATGAAGGTTGTTCTTACCATTATTGTTTACCCTGGAACACTTCTGGATCATTTATTTCCAGATCTGGATTCAGTCCAGGTGATTTCAGATTAAGTTTAAGTTTAATTGTTGACTTAAGATGGCCATACACATAAAATAACCGTTGGTGCATTCGGCCAACAGTGATTTCTTCTGACTCCCCATTGGCTGAGCATGCATTTTGTTTCAATGGAGAGAGGGGAAAAGCCACTGCCAAACTCCTCTGGCAGTGGCATGAGGGGCAACAACAAGGCGGTGCTTGCATCTTGAACAGCATTTGTAGTTTCCCACAACCAGTAAACCTAATGACCCTCTTTACCCTGGGTTTAAATTTCGCAGACACGGGTGGTTCAACAAAACGAATATTTACTGGAAATTGGCTTTTTTTTGAGATGTTACAATGTTACTTCGTCAATGGAAACTTTTCTACAATTGTTGGCGGTGATGGCTTCCCCCGATTGTAACTCTGTCCTGCTTGACACATTTGTAACTACTACCCATCTCAACGCCTTCCACCCCGCCTGGCAAAACTGGCTTCCAGCAAGCCTCAGCAGCTTCCACCCTGTTAAGCAACTTGGCACTGCACGCCTCAAGCACTTTAATCCTGGTGGCCAACTACTATGGTGATTCCACCCATATCCCAGGAATAACAGGCCCTTCTTTCGACTTCAAGAGGGGAAGAAGATTAAATCTCCATACACCGGATAATGGCCAACTCTTGGCACCAATATTTTCACACTTTTATTCAATCTGATGAGACTCCATCTTCTTTCCAAGATTTGCAATTACGTGCCTACGCTTGCGCTTCTCTGAGGTTTCTGCTCTAATGTGGCCAGAACCTCCTTCAATATGCCACCCGAAAAGCCACCTGTCCAAATTGGCAGTTTCAGACAAAAGTCCACACAAGGAACATTTTCTTCATTAAACTCAACATATTTGTTCCTCGTCGTGTATTTTATCTTGTTCTAGTCCTCTATATATCATACATGTCTGTGAGAGCACTTGATAATATTACACATCATTAGCACATCCCACTCCCATGGCCATCAACAGCCTCCTGCTCCAGCCTCATTATCTCTTCTCTGGTCCTTCAATGTCCTCATCAAATCTTTACCTGTGCAATACCATTCACTGCCTTGTACCCCTCACACAAAACCTGAGATTTGCTGCCTGAACTAAAACGTAAGACTAATTATTGAGAAGTAATGGGTCGGCAATGCTTGCTTTATGGTAACGCTGAGAAAGAGATGTTTCCATAAATAAAAAAGTGGCACAAATATGGAGGACAACTCTCAAAGCCATCCATAAATTTATTTCAGGGCTGCAGTGGTCTGTGCTGGTTATTAATATTTCATGAGGTTGCTCAATCTTCAATCACTTCAGTATTATGGGGTAGGAGGTCAAGTTTGTAATGTATGACATCAGGGATGGATTGATGACATCACCATGTCCATGCAATAACATTGCAGATAGTATAACTCCAGTTTTGATAACGTTTTTGCAAGTCAAGTGGATGGGTAAAAAAATGTTAATTGGTGGGGGTCCATGAGCTGGGACCTCAATAGATTGCTTGAGCAAATGCTCTTTGGGCACCATACCACTTTAGCTTGGTCACCACATAGGAGACAGGGCCAGCAGAGGACTACTACCTAAGGCTGATGCCATTCCACTCTGATGGGTTCTGTAACACTCGTCTGGTGGATTGGGAGTGTACCGTAAGTATGTGGGCTTCGTCCTAGTCCTCCCCCAAGCACCGTTCCTCTTTGATCTTGGAGACATTGACATTTTGGAAGATCCCTGAACTTAATGTACGTTACATCCCTTCAAGTCTATAGGAACACGGTCACCATTTAGTTTAGAAGATCTTTAGAAATACAGAGATGTCCAAGCTTGAAAAATTTTGGGACCCCTACACTCCAGTAATCAGTAGGATGTCGAACTCTTGTACCCCGACAAATGAATCAACTTTTGACATGTCTCTTTGACATCAAAACTGGGGCTACTTTTTAACCCCTTCCCGACAGGGCTTCATAGGAGACTGTCAGAATCACGATATACTGCAATACATTAGTATTGCAGTATATAGTGCAAGCGATCCAAAGTTGGATCACTGGTTCAAGTCCCCTAGGGGGACGAGTAAAAAAACAGTAAAATAAAGTTTTTTTAAAAAATTGAAAGTTCAAAAAACCCTCCTTTCTCCTATTTTCCCGCACAATGTAAAAAAATAAAAAAATTAACAGAACTGGTATCGACGCGTCCGTAATTCTGAACTATTACAATATATCATTATTTAGTCCGCACGGTGAACGCCGTAAAAAATAAAACAATAAAAATGTCAGAATTGCTGTTTGTGGTCAATTCATCTCCCACAAAAAATGAAATAAAAAGTGATCAAAAAGTCTCAAGTACACCAAAATGGTACCAATGTAAAGTACAGCTCGCCCCGCAAAAATACGCCCTCATACAACTAAATCGACAAAAAAATTAAAAGTTCTGGCTCTCAGAATGTGGCGACAAAACTAACATTTTATTTTTAACAATCAGTTTTTCCTTTGTAAAAGTAATAAAGAATTAGAAAACGATATAAATTTGGTATCGTCGTAATCGTATTGACCCGCAGAATTAAGTTAACGTTCCGTTTTTACCACACGGTGAACGCCGTAAAATCAAAACCTTCCAAAAGATTGGGGAATCGCTGTTTTTTTCCTATTCCACCCCACAAATATTTTTTCCCCAGTTTTCCACTACATTGTATGGTACAATAAATGGTGCTGTTACAAAATCTACAACTCGTCCCGCAAAAAAACATGGAAACGATGGAAAAATAAAAAAAGTTACGGCTTTTGGAAGGTGGGAAGGAAAGAACGAAAGTGAAAATCCGAAATATGGATTCGGCGGGAAGGGGTTAATTCAATAAAAGTCATTGGGTGTAATCTCCCTCAGGCAGGGGTCCATTGCTGGTCCTGTCTTCTATGTGGGTCAACATGGGGACCTGTCAGTCCGTTTATATGCTGGGTCCTTGGAAAAAGCTATTCTGGTTCTGATTATATACGTTAAACGCGGATCATGACCTCTCTCCTGGGGGTCGGGGGTGATGCCGGAATTGAACCGAGGACCTTGTTAGCCCTGGCACGCTGCTGGAACCTCTATAACCCATGAGAGGCAGTAATGTGGGTGTAGTGGCACTACACAGTGCCACGATCTTGAGAGACTGGTGACAGGTTGAGGAAATGCAATTACGATGGTTGGTATTGGGGGCACCAGATGGGTGACGTGCCGGAGTGCCCATTATATCGCATTGTACAATTAGATGTTAAGAATGTGAGAGGTAATATATTCAGTTTGTTATTTCCAATGTTTCATTTTGTAAAGACCATTTTATTCCTCAGTCCAATTTATTTTCGGTGTAACCTTTGCAAAGTGATTTGTTGGTGTCAAAAACCCGGAATCCAGAGAATCTCCGATTTTGCAAAAATACTTGATTTTCATTGTGGTTTCTGAATCTGCCAACAATTCACTGCTGTGGTGAGAGCACAACATAACTATAGCTATGCTAAATATGTAGCTTGAATCTTGGTTTTTACTCCAGTCACATCCAAAGCTGCACCAACAATTGAGTAGAAATACACCTTCCTAAATATTATCTGAGATCCTGTAATGTAATGCACTCTAGTGTAATGCATTGTGTGATATTACATCCACTGCACTGTGCATGCGCTGTAACGACTCTGATCCAGCAGGGGCATCAGTGAGATGTAAGATCCTGCAGCTTGATATCTAACAGAGATCCAGAAGAGTGGTGAAATGCAGCTCTGGATGTAACTGGAGAAGACGTGACGCTAAATAAAACACAGTGGGGCTGATGTACTAATGCAGTCTAACATTTAGACAGTGCCAGACAGTCAGAAAATGCGCCAAATTCATCTCAGTGGTGCACACTGTATAATAAATTTTGCGCATTCTACTTGATCCGTTAGACACTTTTCTCCTTCGCATACCACATTTAATTTGGCTTAGCCTGCCAATTTTTATGGCGTATATTAAGCCACGCCCCTTTTCAGTTAAGCCACACCCTCTTTTCGGAACAAAAACTGATTTCAATGGGATTTTCCGGATGGATTTGGCACCTAGACAGGTCAGGACACTTTTTTTTCAACACCGCTGATTTCGATTCAGTTTGTGGAAGATTTAGCGACGTATGTACTATGACTTTAAATCCCATTGAAAACGGTGGGAGAGAAAAAAAAAGCGTCGGAATCAGTGTGCAAAAAAAGCTGTGTGAACACTCCCTTACAAGAACTATAGAAATAACTGATATTCTTATTCTCCCATCATACAACACAACGGTTCCTGAGCCCGTCATCCACAGGGGTATAAAAAAATTACAAAAATTCTCCTCCGGAAGATGTTTCTTTAAGGTGGATGCATTTGCCGTCTGCTCGTCTTGACTCCGCAGCAGCTGTGAGATGAATTCGCCGGCCTAATTCAGACTTATCCTCCAGTTTCCTACACGATAATTTATGGTATCTGTCACTAGAATGCCAATGGGGGGCTCCACTGTTATTAAGTTATCATAAAGCGAACATATAAATTACTCAGCGGAGACCCTATCATTTGTGAGAGAGATGTAAATAGCAGCCTCGTCCCCTCTACATTTCATTCCCACACATGGGGGCCGCCTGTATACTGTATACTACATGACTGTGACTCCGCTCTCACATGCTGGATTAGACATACGTGGACGTGGATCATCATGGACTATGAGACTGCAGGAAAATACACTATATGCTAATCAATAAGACCCCATGTAATGTGCATAGGGCGACCAGCCAATCAGACAACAATGGGGAATATATATTATCACAATATAATGGCCTGATAGGAAAACATCAAAAGTGCAAAGAATGGGTTCAATATATTTGTTGAAATTTTTTAAAAGGTAACTCCACCCATAATATACAATTCCCCTATGGTTTTATTAGTCTGTCCCTAGTTTACCTGTGCAATTATAGTATTGGATTCATACATCTTGTACTATAGTAACAGCTATGAATTTCTTCATAAAAGAGCACCCACATCTAAAAGTTGTCACAGCTCCGCCCATTTTACTACCAGTGGTGGGAAATTATATTTTAGCACAGAAGACAAATTTACCAAAATGATGCCCCTTCCTCCATTCTGTCTGCCCTTTTTATAACTTACTCTTTGAAGTCCAGTGCTTTTTTTTTTTGGTGTCTGGTGTTCAGTGATTGGTTGCCCGTTCTTGGTTGTTATGGCCATTCTGTATCCTGCACAATTTCCTTGCATTGGACTCATCCAACATGTGAATTACCAACTCACTTGTGAAGACATCTCTTTTTGTATTTGAGGCTTAAGAGATGCCGGGGTGGTCCTCAACTACCAACTATGGTGCCCAATCGGGGTGCACCAAGTAGTCTGAGCCCCTCACCCCCCATAGTCATGATACACTTGTGCTGTCTATCAAATTTGGTCACCATTTAGCTTTAATAAATTGTCTAAGAGGCTATGGCCATGGATTGCTCAACTACCCATTCCATCCCTCATACTCAGTCATTGAGATCTCCGGGGGGTTTATGTGCTTTACTCAGCTCCTCTACCCCTTTACATGGGGAATCAATGGGGTTTCGGGCTTATGGACCCCCCTTCTATCTTGCCTCTATGAAGATATATTTTCTTAGAATCCCCCTTTAAGACCTCATGACCACAGCATAGTCAGTACGGTGGCACATGGAGTCTCTATGGTTGGGTAATCCAGGCATCTAGGCATTGCATGTGCCCCCATATTGCACCATATAGTGCCCCCATACTGCACCATATTACGAAGGATTTTTATTCCTAAAAAAGAATACTATGGGTACCTCCATAATGCGATCTTCGAGCATGGCAATTTTTTTTCTGTTGAATTCTGCTATGGGTCCTGTATCATAGCTCCAATGATTGTACGTCCATGTGCATGATGGCCAAAGTCCTGGAGATCCCCTTTAAGTGATTTGCAGATAATGGGAGACGTTATACTGCGATATAACTCTACACTGAGAAGAATGGAGAGCAATTTGCATTTCCCTGCACTTCACCTTCCTGTATACTTTTACAACGGCTCCATCCCCTGCATATATCACTCCGACTAATAAAAAGTCCTAGCCTTCTCCCTTAACGTTTTTCGTATATAATCTCATCGCCTTTGTTCCTCTAATCACCAGAACATTTTAAAGCCGGTTGGGAAAATTCTATAGATTTGGATTCGCACGTCGGTACATAAAATATTGAGGTGAATTTAATGATTTTCAAACCAATTCAAAAGGTCTTTTCTCTCCGAGTCTAGAAATGGCTGCAAAAATAAACATTAAATTAAAGTCTCATTGTACGGCATCCAGGAAAATAAATGTCAATGCACATCATACAAGGCGGGGGCGGGGGCGGGGATGCAAAAATCAATGCGTCTTAAATTGAACTAACATTCTGCATTATGACATTAACCTGAAATGAGCTCGTCTTTGTGTTCCTAATGGTCGGTTAGTTTAGAGGAGCTTTATTTTAACATTATGGTTCCATCTTGTGCAGTTTTCTTAAATATATTATTACTATGGTCTCTTAACTGCAAATCAGATACAGATCCTGTGGTTTTCATGATGCATTCTGCAGCAAGGTATTGCTGGCGGGGACGTAACATTTCATTATGGCTATTGAACCCTTAGCCAATGGCATTACTGCGCCAGGATGTAGACATGGCATCTTTGAGAATGGAGATCGCCATGCACAGAAAGGGGCACTCCGAAGAAAACTGATACACTGGGCTATTACTGCTGCAGAGATGGGGGCGGAGCATGACACCGGAATTCTCTCTTTGGTATTTTTTGAATGATATTTGCCTTTATTTGCATGGCCGCACCCTCAAATATTACTCCGGATGGATAATGTCACCGATTCCTTTCTCTGCAAACATTATGGTCATAGATACCAGTAGAGCTTAAAGGGGTTGTCCAGAATTAGAAAAACATGGCTGTTCTCTTGCAGAAACAGAACCACACCTGTCCCTGGGTTGTGTCTGGTATTGCAGCTGAGCTCTATTGAAGTGAATGGGGCTGTACTGCAATACCGCACACAACCAGGTGAAGCGCTGTTTTTGAAATTAAGAAGCCACGTTTTATTAATCATGGATTACCCCTTTAAGGTAATCATAAATTGAATATTTGAATGTGCCAAGGAATGCCCTCTGTTAATATTGCAAAATATTGGATACATACCATTAAATGAAATGAGTGCTATTCTAATAGTGGTGGGGCAAACTCTTTCTGTGTCCAATTGGACCTTGTGTGTATGCTGTCTATTGATTTATTATGTACTGGTTTGATTTCCAAGTCCCTTGTATCCAGGGGTCTGATGACTACTGGAGAGTATTATTTCTTGAATTGGACCACTGGACACTGTGACCCCTTAGTCAACACCCATGTTCATGGTGTCCTCATTTAATGGCTCAGTTCCGGGGGTCCACCAGTCCATTTCCCCAGTTTCTGGTGCTCTAGTCCCTGGTGACCCAGTCAGTGCTGTCCACTAAATTGGTGAAAAATCCCAGGTGCTCACTGAACATTATGCTGTATGTTCATCCCAGTTTCTTCCCTCTGCTAATTCAGGAAAACGCCTAACAGAGGACCTGTCATCTCTCCCGAATGTCTATTTATTACATAGTTGTATTACACATTTAATAACATTTATAGAACATCTTTTCTTTAGAACTCTACGTTGTGCTGTTCCTCCTAGAAATGTATGAATAAATTGACAGCTAGGTTTTACCAGTTTTGGGGGGGGGGGGGGGTGTCCCTACACAGACTGACACAGTCCAATCAGTGCTGACAGATGAGACAGCATAGGGACATGCCCGTTTGATAAGAGGAATGGTAACACCCATTTGTCAATTTATTATTAATTTGTATGAGGAATAACAGAGGAATGGCAGAACATAGAGTTCTAAAAAAAATGTGTTTGAGAATTTTTATTTAAAGGGGAATACAAGTATTCACTAAACAGGACATGTCAGGAGAGGTGGAAGGTCCTCTATAAATTATGTCATGCAAGGGACGGACACTGAGAAGTATTCATACAGGCTCTATGTACAATGCAAAGACTTGCAATAAAGAAATAAAATCGGAAGAAGGAGGAAGAGAAGATGACGAAGGAGAAGAAGAAGGAGGAGGAGAAGATGAAAAAGGAGGAGAAGAAGAAGAAGAAGATGAAGACAAAGAAGAAGGAGAAGATGAAGAAGGAGCAGACGAAGAAGAAGGAAGAGGAGAAGATGAAGAAGAAGGAGGAGGGGAAGAAGAAGAAGAAGGAGGAGACAAAGAAGGAGGAGGAGAAGAAGAAGGCAGAGGAGAAGAAGAGGAATAAAAAGAAGAAGGAGAAGGCAGAGGAGAATAAGAAGGCAGAGAAGAAGAAGAAGACGGCAGAGGAGAAGAAGAAGAAGAAGAAGAAGGAAGAGGAAAAAGAAGGCGGCAGAGGAGAAGGAAGAGGAAGAAGAAGAAGAAGGAGAAGGCAGAGGAGAAGAAGAAGGAAGAGGAAGAAGAAGGAGGCAGAGGAGAAGAAGAAGAAGAAGAAGAAGAAGAAGAAGGAGGAGGAGGCAGAGGAGGAGAAGAAGAAGGAGGAGGCAGAGGAGGAGAAGAAGAAGGAGGAGGCAGAGGAGGAGAAGAAGAAGGAGGAGGCAGAGGAGAAGAAGAAGAAGGAGGCAGAGGAGAAGAAGAGGAAGAAAAAGAAGGAGTCAAAGGAGGAGGAGAAGAAGAAGAAGTAGAAGAAGAAAAAGAAGAAACCAGAGAAGAAGATGATGGAGGAGGAGAAGAAGAAGAAGAATCATCTCAGCTGGCATTGAGTGCTCATGAGACAAGATAAAGGTGTGATGATGACTTTCAACTCTCTGTATTGTAGCTTTTCAAAGTCATCGTCATATGCTGTAAGCGATTCTGCACTTTATCTAAACAGCTGATCTTGTAGTCCACTCCAGAGTCCTGATGCTACTGTAACTAGATATACAGATATACGGCATTCTCTCAGCATCAGTCAGGCAGTAAGTGTTTTGCATACAATGCTATTTAGCCATCTGTGGTAAGGGAAATGTAATGTTCCCCGGTTGCATTTCCATCTGCTCGTCGATGGATCTCCGATGATTATTCATCTGCTGCAGGTTGTGTTGTCTGCACTGTGACCCGAACCAACGTAACTGTATGTTCAATGACTCCAGTCACCGTTGAATGGTCGCTTGGTACTTGATAAATGAAGACATAATGGAGGTTACGCAAAAAATATTACCGCTCAACAAATAGGGATATTGCTCAGGGCAACCAATCAAGTGGCAAATTTTTTTTTTTACCTTCATTATTAAAAGAAGAATTAAAATCTGATTAATTGCTACGGACAATACTTTATATTTACTCTCCTTTTTTTTCCAGTCCCCTGTTACACACCTCTCCATGGTGCTACCTGCCTTCGCCACAGGCGACTTATTTGAAGTAAACTCACCCTCTCAAACCTCGCCTGACCCTCTGGTTAATGTTCTTGACTGCTTGCTTGTATTGTACTTACTTGATCCTATTTACAAAATTTCAGCACATGCCTTGCACTTCTGCCGTGAATCCTCCCCCCCCCCCCGTACTTTCCTTGTTGGACTGACATTGACCTTGACTTTATCTTCCGGCTACTTCATGGATTGATATTTTTGCCAGTCTCTGACTGGATTCCTGACATTAACATTTGCCTAACCTGACCTCATCTGTATCAATGCCACGTACCTGCCTAACATCCTCAGCAGTGCACCAGCTGCCAATTGGTGACTACTCCTTGGACGGGAACCTGAAAATCTGTCCGGGAAAATCTATTCCTCCAAGAGGGGGATTAAGAGTGATGAATGGGAGGCCCCTTAGACATGGTGGCCAACTAGCAATGGAGACTGGAGCTAGAAGGCTCACCACTCATTCACCATTTTTAGAATCTGGAAAGATGTGTCGGAGGCCCTGTGGGTCAGCGGTGGGCCTTTCTTTGCTGCTGTCCTTTCTCTACCTTTGCCATAAAACCCTAGTTGGGTGTAGAAGGCGTTTACACCGGGACAGTTATTGTTCCATCACATTGGATTACTGTCCGGAAGTGCACTAAGAGCCCTCGATACATGAAAAGTACAGATTGTACAATTGATTTGCCCAATTTTAGACTTGCAGTAAACAGGACTGAAGAACATATTGGAGACTCAACCGAGATTATAATTTAATAATCTCTCTAAAAGCTTGACATCAATTTATACCCCAAAAAATTATAGAAAAATTCAGAAAATAACACTCATTAAATGACCGTAGACCAAAGATAATGTCATCTGATGTAACTTTTTTGTAGTTCCGTTAATCCGTGGTTTCAGTTTGCCCGTATTTTGTAACCACCGCTGACCTCTGTCTCATTTAGTTAGTGGTCCTGGAGGCTAAAGGACTGTGTAGGATATATCTGTCTCACCAAGTTATTTCTAATGAGCCGAAAATCCTTGACAAATCTTGTATTTTCTTTTTATGCTCCAAAATTCTGTAAAAAAAATAAAAAAATAAGTCTAAATAATTGTCTATTTTCTCGCTTCGTAATACATATATATTTTTTTCTTTTCATAGAAATATTTTCTCAAAAAGAGTTTAAATCCAATTCAAGGTCAACCTATCTTTAAGCTGTCTTGTAGTTGAGTTGTAAAAAGTCCCCCGCTGCTTTGCCTCAGCATGTGTTACCATGGGGGGGAGTATCCGATATATAAGCTAAACGCCATTGAAAAAGCAGCCTTGCTCCGTATCATACTATTATCCCTCTTGAAGCTGTAAAAGACTATTTCCTTGGAAATAGAATTTTAATTGTTCATAGCTAGAGTATTTCTCCTCAATTCGAGAGTAGAGTCTCATACGACGATTTATAAAAATTAGTCACGCAGAAATCCAGCCGGTTCTATCACATGGAGTTATTGTGTTATTATGCTTTTAGTGTTGGACGAACATCCAGTTGATTACCATTTTAGTCGTTTCGACTAACTGCCATAGCAAGAGCTAAATATAATAGGGGAAACCAGATATACTGAAAGCCAAACCATCCCGGCAACCCCAGCGTTGTCACCATAAATGAACTCATCGACCAATATGGCACAAGTTAATGTGAAATTTCCATAATTGTAAAGAAAACTTTGTGACATAAAGAGAGAATAGGACTATGTAATTATAAATTTTACATAGTCCTACATGCAATTAGGCTCGGAGAGATTTAATGCATTACCTTAATCAAAAAACATAAAAAAAAGAATAAAAAAGTTTGTTTTCAGACTCGTACAACAGCCAATGGTCCTGAAAGGGCATTAAGTTATGTACAGTGGGGGTGGCTTATTGTTACAGGGGGTGTGGTTACATGCAGGGGTGTGGCATAAGTAGATTAGTGGTCATATTGGTGGAGAGTTCTCCTAAGTCATCCTGGATTTCAAAATAGCGATATATGGAGGATTTTTTTTTTAGACTCATCAATGTCAATTTCTAAATTCTAGGGTAGTCCAGATTTCTATTAATTATGTTTATTTCTTAAAATATACCTACTTTGCAACATTAGCACTGGATTCAACTGTCCTTGGGCCATTTGGCCCCCAAAAAATAAATATTTTGAATAAACCACAAGCCATTTTGGACATTCTGGACTCACTGTAGAACTGGCGTTTCTTGGGCCACCAGAGGAATTTTTACTGAAGGTCCACCCCCCATCTATACAGAACATGTGCACATTCACCTTTATTTGAACTATGACCTCTGTTATTATGTGATACAAATGGCTAGAAATTGAGTTGTTGTCTGCTGGAACTTTTTGGCCCATTACGGTATCAGAGCCTGGGCTCACTGAAGGATCCTCTGGTGCTCTGATGGGCCAGTCCAATCCTAAGAGGACCCAACAGATTCACTGGATCCCCCAGACATTAGACCAGTGTTTCCCAACAGGGTTTTCCCTGGAATCTGATCAGGGGTTCCTCAGAAGAAAGCAGCCGGAGGACCTGTTACTTTCACAGTAGAGATGGACTACTTCCATCCTGCTCAAAGATCCTTGCAAAGAAGTCAACAAATCTGGGTCAGAATTTTACAATGCTATACCTTCCCACTCCAAGCTTCTTTTAGGTAGTAATGGATGGAAGGGCTTTCCAGCGGTGCCAAAAAATGTCAGGCGTTCCTACATGGTAATAGGGTTGGGAATCACTGCATTAGACTATAATCAATGTATCGAGATTTTAATTTGCTTTGCTGAAAACTAATCGCATACTGATTCACAAAATTTTTGCCATGTGGGAACCCCAATACATGTTTACCCACCAAGGAAATCCCAAACTTCATGTTGGGTTAGGCAAAGCCTTCCAAAATTTCCATCCGGTGTTCTGCTTGAGATCTGTTGACTTATTTGCCTACCTCCAGATTCCACATCTTCGAGAAGCTGGAAATCAGTTTTCCGGCTCATGTCTTTGCTGTCCTTCAGGAAACCCTTGACCAAGTTTCAAAAACATCAGAATTCCAAAGGGTGCTGATTGGGAGTCAGTGGTCTAGTTCACTGGGGTTCCCCAAGATGGTATCACACATCAGAAACCTAAATCCTCAGAAATCAAAGTGTCTCAGATCTGCTTATCCCTAGGCATAGCCTCGTTTAAAGTAACAGGGGAATGGACAGCCTTGCCCCGACCGTCAATGATGTCCTAGTATGGGAGGAGTCTGATGTGCCTGACTAAAACCCTACTTTTAGTGTATTATTGGATTATGTTTTTGGGTCTGTACAGACCATCACAGTCCATGTACCAATCAAAATAATTTTTATACCACTTTAAATAAAAAATAAAAAATGTTTCTGCTGCTCCGAGAGTGATAATGAGCTGGGACATACAGGAGAATATCAAATTGTGACTCCATAACAACCCTCCGATGAATCATTTCTTGTCTTTCTTCCACCCGCAATGAATGTCCCCTGGGGATCGGTCAGGATTTTTCCCGGGATCGGTTCGAATTCCTGTCATGGATCCATTACATGTGGAAACCATGATGATTTTGTAGCCTAAAACAGACATTTTTAGGATTTGGTTTCAAGTTGCCCCCAAAAATTAAAACAAAGTGTAAAAAGACAAATCCACAATTAATTTTTACCTTACGTGTATCAAAACCCAAGGTACCTCTTCCTGGAATGATTGTGTAAAGGATCTGCCAGGCACTACGTCTGGGTATACTCCCAGGATTAATCAGTCGACACCTGAGGCCAGACCTCTGAGACTGACACCTGCTCCCACCAATCAGGGTGGCAGGCTCAGGAGTGGGAGAGCCTATCGCGGCCTGGTCAGTCAGAGTTAGCTCCGCCCCCTGTCCATTTATACCTGCCGTTTTCTCTTCCTCCTTGCTTGTTATTCTTCTTGGATTCCTGGCCCCACTGCTGCCTTGCTCCAGCCTGCTTCTGCCGTGCTTCTGCCGTGCTTCTGCCTTGCTTCAGTTCCGTTTATCCTGCGTTGCTCTGCCCCTGGCTTGCTTCTGCTCCGTGCTCCCGTTTGTATACTCCACTACTTCCTGATCCTGACTGGCTCATTCACCGCTCCGTTTCCTCGCGGCGTTCCGTGGGCTACTGTATTCCCTTGCGTGTTCCCTGTTTGTACTCCCTTGCACTTAGACAGCGTAGGGACCGCCGCCAAGTTGTACCCCGTCGCCTAGGGCGGGTCGTTGCAAGTAGGCAGGGACAGGGCAGTGGGTAGATTAGGGCTCACTTGTTCCCTTCACCTCCTTCCTGCCATTACATAATAACAAGCCTTTACCTAGTCTACCATTTCTTCTACGCTGACGCTATCATGGACCCCCTTGAGACCCTGACCCAGCAGATGCAGGGCCTCTCCCTACAGGTCCAGGCCCTGGCTCAGAGGGTCAATCAGTCTGACGCTGCCTTTGTAGTACCCCTCACCTCACGTTTAGAACCCAACCTCAAGTTACCTGACCGGTTCTCAGGGGACCGTAAGACTTTTCTCTCCTTCCGGGAGAGTTGCAGACTTTATTTCCGCCTAAGACCTCACTCCTCAGGTTCCGAGAACCAGCGGGTGGGTATCATTATATCCCGACTCCAGGAAGGGCCCCAAGAGTGGGCCTTCTCCTTGGCTCCTGACGCCCCTGAACTTTCCTCCGTTGATCGGTTTTTCTCTGCCCTCGGTCTCATTTACGACGAGACTGACAGGACTGCCTTAGCCGAGAGTCAGCTGGTGACCTTACGTCAGGGTAGGAGACCTGTTGAGGAATACTGTGCTGATTTTAGAAAGTGGTGCGTAGCTTCTCGGTGGAACGACCCGGCCCTAAAGTGCCAGTTTAGGTTAGGATTATCTGACGCCCTGAAGGATCTGCTGGTTAGCTACCCCTCTTCTGACTCCCTAGAACAGGTTATGGCCCTAGCAGTACGACTTGACCGACGTCTCAGGGAACATCAGCTTGAACGTTTCAATGTTTTCCCCTCTGACTGCCCTGCGATTCCCCCCGAGGTCCCGTCTCCTCGCTCTTCCACGTAGGACTCGGAGGTACCTATGCAACTCGGGGCCTCCATGTCCCCTCGACAACGTAGAGAGTTTCGCAGGAAGAATGGTCTCTGCTTCTATTGTGGGGACGACAAGCATCTACTGAACACCTGTCCCAGGCGCAAGAATAAGCAGCCGGAAAACTTCCGCGCCTAAGTGATCATCGGGGAGGTCACTTGGGCGCACAGGTATTTCCCGTTAATACTAAACGCAATAAGATTTTGCTTCCCTTTCAGGTCTCGTTTGCTGGCCGGTCTGCCACTGGCAGTGCCTTCATGGATTCGGGCTCATCTGCTAATATCATGTCTGTGGAATTTGCTATGTCTCTAAAAATGCCTTTTATTGATTTACCTTATCCTATCCCGGTAGTGGGTATCGACTCCACTCCTCTTGCTAATGGTTATTTTACTTAGCATACTCCTGTTTTTGAACTCCTGGTTGGCTCCATGCATTTGGAGCAGTGCATAATCCCACGTTTGATTGGAATACTGGGGATCTCACCAAATGGGGTAGTGAATGCCTGATGTCATGTCTTTCGGTTAACTCTATTTCTCCCCGGGAGGAGGTAAACACGCTTCCTGAGTTTGTTCAGGACTTCGCTGATGTGTTTTCTAAGGAGGCCTCCGAGGTGTTGCCCCCTCATAGAGATTACGATTGCGCCATCGATTTGGTGCCTGGTGCCAAGCTTCCTAAGGGGAGGATATTTAATCTTTCATGTCCTGAACGTAAAGCTATGAGGGAGTATATCCAAGAATGCCTGGCCAAGGGTTTCATTCGCCCCTCGACTTCTCCTGTAGGTGCTGGCTTCTTCTTCGTGGGGAAGAAGGATGGTGGTCTTAGGCCGTGCATTTATTATCGGAACTTGAATAAGGTCACAGTAATGAACCAGTATCCCCTTCCTTTGATACCGGATCTTTTTAATCAGGTTCAGGGGGCCCAATGATTCTCCTCCGTTTCCCCTGGTTGTTCCAATAATCCCGAGGTAGAGGACGTTCATCGGGAACTGTGCACAGTCTGGGCCCAGGTTCAGAAGAACCTAGAGGCGTCCCAGAGCGTACAAAAGATTCAGGCTGATTGTAGACGTTCTGCTAACCCCCGGTTTGTCGTCGGGGATCTGGTGTGGTTGTCGTCGAGGAACTTGCGCCTTAAGGTCCCGTCCAGGAAGTTTGCTCCCCGATTTATTGGACCTTATAAGGTCATTGAAGTCCTCAACCCTGTATCCTTCCGTCTGGAGCTGCCCCCATCCTTTCGCATACAGGACGTCTTCCATGCCTCCCTCCTGAAACGCTGCTCCCCGTCCTGGTCCCCCTCGAGGAAACCTCCTGTTCCCATTCTCACCCCTGAGGGGGTGGAATTCGAGGTGGCCAAGATTGTGGACAGTAGGATGATCCAGGGCTCCCTCCAGTACCTGGTCCATTGGAGAGGATACGGGCCGGAGGAGAGGACTTGGGTACCTGCTCGAGATGTTCACGCTGGGGTATTGATCAGGAGGTTCCACCTTCTCTTCCCCACTAAACCGGGTCCTCTTAGTAAGGGTCCGGTGGCCCCTCATAAAAAGGGGAGTACTGTAAAGGATCTGCCAGGCACTACGTCTGGGTATACTCCCAGGATTAATCAGTCGACACCTGAGGCCAGACCTCTGAGACTGACACCTGCTCCCACCAATCAGGGTGGCAGGCTCAGGAGTGGGAGAGCCTATCGCGGCCTGGTCAGTCAGAGTTAGCTCCGCCCCCTGTCCATTTATACCTGCCGTTTTCTCTTCCTCCTTGCTTGTTATTCTTCTTGGATTCCTGGCCCCACTGCTGCCTTGCTCCAGCCTGCTTCTGCCATGCTTCTGCCGTGCTTCTGCCTTGCTTCAGTTCCGTTTATCCTGCGTTGCTCTGCCCCTGGCTTGCTTCTGCTCCGTGCTCCCGTTTGTATACTCCACTACTTCCTGATCCTGACTGGCTCATTCACCGCTCCGTTTCCTCGCGGCGTTCCGTGGGCTACTGTATTCCCTTGCGTGTTCCCTGTTTGTACTCCCTTGCACTTAGACAGCGTAGGGACCGCCGCCAAGTTGTACCCCGTCGCCTAGGGCGGGTCGTTGCAAGTAGGCAGGGACAGGGCGGTGGGTAGATTAGGGCTCACTTGTTCCCTTCACCTCCTTCCTGCCATTACAGATTGCAGTAGTAATGTAGCTGCTGTTTGGTGACAATTTAATTTACTTGAGAGCCTCTCGAAAGAAGTAGCAGAGGCTGAAGTCAGTGAAATAGAATTCCCCTTTGAGCAGAATAAAGCACTTTTTATGTTCTGCCGGAGCTCGGGACCCTCTGGCTGGGAATCTATTTGAGACAAAGTTAGTTGCTACTTATATAATTGTTGATAACGGAACAATTTTAACATTGACTGTAACCATATTCCCTATAGAAGATGCTACAGATAAACCGGAGAAGACACATTTAAAAACAATATTGATCAAATTGCAGCAGCAGCGAAGCAAGGAGCAGATCTATTTTCCAGCAGGTTTTTGTTTCTGATTGACCGTACAACCATTAGTGTGAATGTGCTTTCCTAATGCTTTAGTAAAATTGACTTTTGAATGACAATGTACTTCCCCCGGGCTTACGCTCTCCCATAAGTGCACCGTGAGATGTAATTTTAGTGGACCTTGCTGAACCGAGGTCACTTTATATCCCTGAAACTACAAAGTTGCTTATATATCTCGTCTTACACAAAGTCAAATGAAATCAATTGAGTCGGCTGCTCCTTTTTTTTTAGTAAAAATACAAACCTTTTAGTGGTCTAATTCTAAGACAAAAATATCTGATTTGAAAAAGAAATAGATGTAAAAATAGAATAAACAATAGAAGGATTTATAAAAATAGAGAGTGGTAGGCAGAGTAGGGTGCCATTGAGGTAGGGGCTTCAATATATGGAATAAATATTTTTTTTTTACATTTCTTACAATAAATTGGAGGGTGTAACTAAGCTGATGATAATGCTGGAGGTAATGGTATCCGATGAGCACTTCACTTTAGTGCGTAAAGTGGCAATTTAATGAATAATTTTCTGTCATGTATCATGCTGAAATTCACAGACTGAGGATAGGGGGCACATTCTAAAAGGAATACCTTGGGTGCCAGGAGAGATTGTACTGCCCCTTTAATCATAACCCAAATAATGTGGATGGCCCATAGTCATTTTTGACCATTTTTGGAGTGTGGGTGTGGGATGTTGTCTGCTATAACAAGGGCCACATGGGTGGATTGAGTGTAATCTGGGCCCTTAAACACAAAGGTTTTGTTTATTTCCGAAATATAAATTGATGCCCTAATATTAGGATAAGTCCACGGGAACCCCCACCAATCAGCAGGACTTCATTGCTTATCCAGAAACATCTATCTCATCCGAACGCCCTAAACTTAAACATTAAGAAGTGTTGTAACTGAATTAAGTGGCGATGAGCCCATGGGAACTGCCCTAATGCCCAAATGGTCAGCAAAGTGTAGATGGATGGCAGTAAATACAGGGCAATTCTTGAGGAAAACCTGTTTCAGTCGGCCAGAGATTTGAGAAATGAAGACCAAGGAGCTCTCCAAACAGCTCAGAGACAAAGTGGTGAAGAAGTAGAGATCAGGGTTGGGTCATAAAGAAAGACCTCAAACTTTAAACATAACACAGAGCACCATTAAATCCATTACAACAAAACGGAAAGAATATGGCACAACAAAATGTATAGACTGGGCAAGGAGGGCATTCAACAAAGATTCAACAAAGACACCAACGATAACACGGAAGGAGCTCTAGAGATACGCAGAGGAGATGGAAGTATCTGTCCATAGGACCACTATAAACTATAAACTACATGGAGCTGGGGTTTATGGAAGAGTGGCCAGAAAAAAGCCATTGCTACCCAAATATATGGAAGAAGATTCTCTGGTCAGATGAGATTAAGATAGTATTTGGCTATCACGGGAAACGCTGTGTGCGGCGCAAACCCAATGATTACCATCACCCCAAGAACACCATTCCCACAGTGAAGCCTGGTGATGGTGGCATCATACTGTGGGGGCAGGGACTGGAAAACTGGTCAGGACTGAAGGAAGCATGGACGGCAGCAGATACAGGGCTATTCTGGAGGTAGAACTGTTTCACTCTGCCGGAGATTTGAGACTGGGACGGAGATCACCTTCCAGCAGGACAATGACCCTAAACATACAGATAAATCTACACTGGAGGGGTGTAAAGCAAAACATATAAATGTCTTGGAATGGCCGAGTCAAAGTCCAGACCTTAATAAGAATCTGTGGCACGACCTGAAGACGCTGGACACAACACAACCATCTAACCTGAAAGAGTTGGAGCAGTTTTGCCTGGAGGAATGGACAAAAATCCCAGTATCTAGATGTGCTGAGCTAATAAAGACCCCAAGAGACTGACATCTGGAATAGAGACCTACCCCAAGGGACTGACATCTGGAATAGAGACCTACCCCAAGAGACTAACATCTGGAATAGAGACCTACCACAAGGGACTGACATCTGGAATAAAGACCTACCCCAAGAGACTGACATCTGGAATAGAGACCTACCCCAAGGGACTGACATCTGGAATAGAGACCTACCCCAAGAGACTAACATCTGGAATAGAGACCTACCCCAAGAGACTGACATCTGGAATAGAGACCTACCCACAAGGGACTGACATCTGGAATAGAGACCTACCCCAAGGGACTGAGATCTGGAATAGAGACCTACCCCAAGGGACTGACATCTGGAATAGAGACCTACCCCAAGAGACTAACATCTGGAATAGAGACCTACCCCGAGAGACTTACATCTGGAATAGAGACCTACCACAAGGGACTGACATCTGGAATAAAGACCTACCCCAAGAGACTGACATCTGGAATAGAGACCTACCCCGAGAGACTTACATCTGGAATAGAGACCTACCACAAGGGACTAACATCTGGAATAAAGACCTACCCTAAGAGACTGACATCTGGAATAGGGACCTACCCCGAGAGACTGACATCTGGAATAGAGACCTACCCCAAGGGACTGACATCTCGAATAGAGACCTACCCCAAGGGACTGACATCTGGAATAGAGACCTACCCCAAGAGACTGACATCTGGAATAGAGACCTACCCCAAGGGGCTGACATATGGAATAAAGACCTACCCCAAGAGACTGACATCTGGAATAGAAACCTACCGCAAGAGACTGACATCTGTAATAGAGACCTACCCCGAGAGACTAACATCTGGAATAGAAACCTACCCCAAGAGACTGACATCTGGAATAGAGACCTACCCCAAGGGACTGACATCTGGAATAGAGACCTACCCTAAGAGACTTACATCTGGAATAGAGACCTACCCAAAGAGACTTACAACTGGAATGAAGACCTACCCCAAGAGACTGACATCTGGAATGCAGACCTACCCCAAGAGACTTACATCTGGAATAGAGGCCTACCCCAAGAGACTGACATCTGGAATAGAGACCTACCCCAAGAGACTGACATCTGGAATAGAGCCCTACCCCAAGAGACTGACATCTGGAATAGAGACCTACCCCAAGAGACATCTATCTATCTATCTATCTATCTATCTATCTATCTATCTATCTATCTATCTATCTATCTATCTATCTATCTATCTATCTATCTATCTATCTATCTCATATCTATCTATCTATCTATCTATCTATCTATCTATCTATCTATCTATCTATCTATCTATCTATCTATCTATCTATCTATCTATCTATCTATCTATCTATCTATCTATCTATCTATCTATCTATCTATCTATCTATCATATCTATCTATCTATCTATCTATCTATCTATCTATCTATCTATCTATCTATCTATCTATCTATCTATCTATCTATCTATCTATCTATCTATCTATCTATCTATCTATCATCATCATCTATCTTGACACAGAAGCACATATTTAATTTCTTACTTTGTAAATAAAACTTTCCCATGAATTAGCAATGCTGTAATATATTTATAACATCACATATATACATAAAATCTGGGCCATACTACAATGTATTATTAATATGCTGGCAAAGTGGTGACAATATAATGTCACACATTCACATGAGAAGCTTCATTCTGACAAACTGTTTATTCAAATATTCCTCTTACTCATCTTAATGGTTTTTTTTTGTGTAGTAATTCTTATTTTAGATGATCTAGATTGAAAATAGTAGGATTAGTATGAAGTATAGATTGTAAAGAGTTATGCCATGAATTATGGATTAAAAACAGCGTCTCATCAGGATTATATCCGTTTATATCATTTCAAAGTTCGGTTGGACTAGGATGAAAGAATCGTAAAGGGGTCAGCTGATTGCCATGGGTCCAGCTTTCAAAACCCAGACGATCAGTTGCTAACACTGGGAGAACTGCAACATTCCTCCTGCAGTGGCCACTACAGGGAAAATGTAGTATTACATGGTGCCCATTCAAGTGAAAGGGGGACCATGTAATACATGGTCTACAAGCTCCTGCTCTCCACTTTGGCCCCAAGTAAGGGCCCCCTTTATGATGTCATTATGCCCTAATAGGACATATGAACTGGAGTTATCATCCTATGCTTTAGATTGGTGTTTGATTTTATGATAGAAAGAAGTGGAGATACCCTTTAAATCCATTTAGAGAACTAGGTTTTGCATACTAGGCTTCCAAAAAAACAATTGGTTTCTAAGCTCTGAATATGTAAATGCATAATCCTCTCTTCCTTCATGTAATGATGGGTGGGACTTAAAACAAGTTTGTGTAGACTAGAGAATCAGCGTCTTGTACAGCAGAGAGAACTTCCGGTGACTACCTTTTATATATGTAGTTACATGTACTCAAATAGTGGTCACCCAGGCAGCCTACAAGATGTACTAAGTGTGTGGTATCCCTGAAAGAAGAGGAATAAACATATAGTTTGCCAAGATATATAATTCAAATTAAATTCGATATATGCTACTACGTTTTAGATTGGTGTTTGAGTTTCTGAAAATAAGAAAAGGAGATACCCTTTAAATATATTTGAAGAACTAGGTTTTGCATACTAGGCTTCCAAAAAAACAATTGGTTTCTAAGCTCTGAATATACAGATGCATAATCCTCTCTTCCTTCATGTAATAATGGGTGGGACTTAAAACAAGTCTGTGTAGACTAGAGAATCAGTCTCTTGTATAGCAGAGACAACTTCCGGTGACTACCTTTATATATGTAGTTACATGTACTCAAATAGTGGTCACCCAGGCAGCCTACAAAATGTACTAAGTGTGTGGGATCACTGTAAGACGAGGTATAAACATAAACTCTGCGATGATACATAACACAGATGAAACTATATGAATAGAGTCACGACAGTGGTCTTTGCTTTTACAAAAGTAAAACATGGAGTTACCCTTTAATTGCATTTTTTGTTTCCAAAAAGAGAATTTTTTTCTAAGGTGCGGTCTATCAGTATTTGAGTTCTTGCATCTAGTTCAGAGCAGTTTTGGCTCAGTCATCCAACATCTTCTAAGAGTTCAGCCTCCGTGACCCTGGGTGAAGTGTCGCCATGATAATATCAAATTAACAAAATAATATATGCAGAGAGGGAAGTTAAAATATTCTATCTGGTGTTAATATGCTGAAGGAATTTATCAGCTTGTGGCTACTTGTGACCCCCAGGCTTGCCTCTGATTATACCATACATTAAGCGGGAATTTAACGTTACGCCTTAAAGCATTAGCCCCTCAAAACTGCTTTAATTAAACATATGAAATGGAAATGCTCAGACTTAATGTTACACTTGAACTATTTCAGGCTCTGTTTACGGGATGTATTTTCTCAGACGGAGGGACACTCGGAAAATCAAAGACGACTTGATTACCAAATGCTTCAAAGTCTGTTTTGAACATGTTTATGGATATGATTTCTGTACTGCTGGTATGGAGAAAATATTCTTTTGATATTATGAAAGTTTACAAAATGAAAAAAAGAATGTTTTGTACAAGAATCCTATCACGTATGGAACCAATTTGATAAAAGTGCTCCTTCTTTCCCAGTATTTTGTGATTATTCACCCTATGACACCATTTTGTATTTTTAATCTAAATAAGTCCAAAATTCTGTGCTGATTAATTTGACATTATATTTTTATAACAACCAAAGCTCCATTTGTCTTATACAGAGCACTAAATCCCATGAAGAAATCTCTCAAGCTCCCTCTAGTGGTGACTGCTGGCAACCAGAATTTTATCATTTAGGCCTCATGCACACGACTGTATGTTTCATTAATTTATATGGGCTATGGACACCTTTTTGTATTTTTACGGATGGGTGTCCATGCTGTAGAAACTATAGAACCATTTTTTGGCAGTAATTACGGCACGGACTCCCCATAGAAGTCTATGAGCACTTCCATAGTTACGGATGGCTACAGATGTGCATCCGTAGCCGGCCGTAATTATGGAAGCGTTTCTATGCGACACCGGGGGATTACCCGAGATTCCTCCCTGGTTTTTTTTGCGGATCCATAAATACGGATGCATTACGGATGCACTATGGACCGTATTTCTAGACACCGTTCCGTATATGCGCTATGCGCATGATTTACGGATGACTATAAATGACTACGGATCCGTATTTATGGACAGTATTTACGGATGGATGAAATATACGAACGTGTGCATGGGGCTTTACCCCTATGTTTATGCAGGGGATGTGGAGCTCTGTATCAGAAAATTGAGCTCTGATTGCTTTAAAGATATTTCAGCACAGGAAGTTGGTCCTAAAAAATGACATGGTGCGGTGGACATTGACTTAAAGTTTATTGTGGCTTATTAAAATGTTGTTGTTTTTTTGAAAAATGTTACGTATTTCCATACCTCATAGCTGTTTTTGCCCATATTGTGACCTCCATAGAAAATAATACAAAGAATAGATGTTTTCATTATTGACTTTCTAGGTGCATGTGGACTGTCATGTGGCCATTCCTACCTAAGTATAAGGTTTCCTTCTTTTTTTAAGATTAGAGACTCTCGTATGCAATTTTTAGGCATTCAAAACATTATTTTAAGATTTTTTCCACTGTCTCCTGGGCAGTTTTCTCTACATTAAGCCAGAATAGGAATCCTCTCCACTTCATGTTCCCTAAAGCGAGGGCCCATATACGCCCTTCCTCAATGTGACAAGCCCCGTAACCATTTAGCAGAGCTGAGCCGGGTGACCTCCTACTCTTTAGAAACAGGGAGGAGCCTTAAGTCTCAGGAGTCAGGGGGAGGAGCTTCTGGCCCACTGACTGGCGCTTTAGAGAGAGACATTTAGTGCCGTTTTACCAACATTGAACTTTGATAGGACATTGGTAGCGACTGCGATAACAAATTTCATATTTGATAATGCCAAACTTTTTATAACATTGACAAATCATAGCGTGAAATAGGTGGGGATCATCATTTGCAGCACTTAGGCCTCATGCACATGACTGTGCATTGCCGTCCGCATTCTATAACTTACCTTATTTCCTGTACTTCACTTGCTAGTAAGTTTTTTTAAAACTTTTACTAAAATTTTCATAGTTTCACTGAGAATTTTTGGACGATTGATACCACCAGGACAGATTCACAAAATGCTAGCAGTAAGGGTGTTGTAATATTGCGCTAATAATCATACCTCCATTGCCAAATTCACAGAAGTAGCACACGATTTGTGTTCGCAGCATCAGAAAGTGAGATTCTTCCGTGAATTCAATGGTGATAATTTTCTGAAGACAGGTCCAATTAACACTGGGTTCACAATTCTGAAAAAAGAAAAAAATAATAATATGGAGATAAAATATTTTTCGAATTTAACGTTTTATATTTTAGTTGTTAAAATACTGTCAGGGTTTAAGACAATAAAGTGAACAAAATAAAAAATTTTATTCTGATTTCAAATGACAAGTTTCAGGTAACGTCAGGAATGATCCTACATATGTAATTTACAATATTAAATAGTTACAATAAAAAAATTAAATAAATATAATAATAATAATAATAATAATAAATATAATAATAATAATAATAATAATAATAATAAAAAATATAATAATAATAATAATAATAATTATTATTATTATTATTATGACCTTATTACTAATTACTTTATTAATGCAAAAAAAGTCAAATTTAAAATAAATAAAATGAAATCAATATATATTTTTTTAATTTTGATTGAAAATGTCTTAGGTGGAATCGAAATATTGCATTATACAGACGCTTTGCCGTACCACCATAAGTTCCTACAACGAAATTGTCATTCAAAGAAACTCCCAAAGTAAAAATGACCACGGATCCGATGTAATCTGGGGCATCATTCTGACTCATTTCGACAGTTTTCTTTCATATCCGATTGGATCATTGTCCATCACTCTACATAACTGCACCAGAACATGGGGAGCGCACCCTTATTGTTATTGGAATACACAGATATCTCCTCTACGAGTGGTCACCTCACTTTTTGTCTTATGGGGTACAGCAAATCTGGGTCCAAAGAGGCAGCTGCATAGAGTGTAACACCATCCACTGCCTTGAGGGTGAAGGGCTCATTTCAGTGCCTCCAGGATGGGGGACCTCATTTCAGTGCCTCCAGGATGGGGGGCTCATTTCAGTGCCTCCAGGATGGGGGGCCTCATTTCAGTGCCTCCAGGATGGGGGGCTCATTTCAGTGCCTCCAGGATGGGGGGCTCATGTCAGTGCCTCTAGTTTAAGTGCTCACACATTTCAGATGCCATTCACAGGGAATGGAGAGGCTGTCATATGACAGCCACTCTATTCTCTCTTTCCTGCACTAATCAGCTCTGAAACTTCAAACTTTAGTTGAAAATTGTTTGGAGATGAAAGCAGCATTTCCAGTTTTGTCTCAGCGCTAAATAACATGGCCATATTATGGATCCGTGTTTTACTGATCCGTAATGTGGCACCCATACAAATCTATCGGCCCATACAGTACCTCCATGTCCTGTGCAGTATTGTGGAGGTACTCTTGCCTAAAGACATTGCTTCTGGAAGAGAATGTGTTCCCTCATTGACGAGAGTGCCTATGGGTTCATAATACGTCACCATTGTTAAAAGCGCCTCTTCCAAACTATAATCCCCCATTGGAATCCCCTATGCACTATCCAGAATATGTACATCAGGTCAACTATGTTTTTTGTTTTTTTTTTAGCTATTTTACTTCTGAATTTCTGCCATACCTATCTAATAATTATCATAGCCTTAATCACAGTTCATCTCCATGCCTCTCTTATCAGTCTATGGGCACTATGGGTACTTGCCCAGGTTGCCTATTATTTATTACCTACATCTAAGTAGCTGAATATTTATGTCAGAATGTAAGACATGTTCTAGTTTTCTGTAATGTTTAGGAAAAAATACTTTTTTAGGGTATTGAAATTTATTCGGACCCACAGGACTGAAATCCCAGTCCCTATGATGAGAGATCCATCATTTGCTCATCGCCCCTCCTCTGGACGTACATTTGGCTTGTATCCCATCTCACTGTTGTAATCTTTTAAAAATGCTCACAGAGCTGGTTCTTGTCTATAATCACACAGACATGCAGTGCCAGGGGAGCTATGAACTCTAGCAGTAATGCATGGTCCATGAGCGGAGACGGGAACTATTCCAAATCTGGTTCTTAAGTAGAAAACAACAACATAAAGAGGCTTTTAACATTTGACTTTGGATACAATTTCTAACACCGCGACCTCCTCAGAAGAAGCAGAAGAGAGGCCGAGGCTAAGTGGCTTCAGTTAAGACTTCCCTGGACGCCATCGACTCAGACCTGGCAATCAACATCTCTCCAGGTATAAAGGTTTTGTAAGATCTGCGGATACTAAATACTTCGCTGTAGTCTCTGTCCTTCAACGCATTTATAGATACAGGTTATATTTATATGGCAATACTTTATGGTCAAGGCTTAACCTACTAAAAGTATGACTTTAGCCGGTGTATCTCCACACACTTCTATAACCTATGCAAAGGCTTAATAGTGCAGGATGTAATTTCATCTACGCAGGAGCTCATACAATAGAGTGCCCAAAATTTGGCACCCCTTTGTGGTCCAGACCCTTGATATGCTGCAAAAACACCAGCAACCCAATCCCTTTCTATAGTTGCGTCTTTGGCCGACATCCACCCAATTCTTGGGTCTACAGCCACCTCTTCCTCTACCTTCCTTGATCAGCAGGTCTGGAAGAAACAACTTAAAGAGTCATCATAGATCCACAGAATTGAATAAAATAATGGGAAGAGGAATTACCTAGTGCCAAAACACTCAGGGTTGCCTCTTTTGAAGCTACAAGTCAACATAGTCACTAGTCAAAGTCATCTCATGATAGGTCCTACCAGTAGTAGTAAATGGTTGCATCTGGGTCCCAGGCTTGGTTAGTCCACACATAATACTTAACTTTTTCAGTCTTTCTTAGCCCCCTTGCACACAATCGAGTGCCACTCGGGCCAGTTTTCACGGCATTAGAGTGGCACCCAATCGTTTTCACGTATCCATTTACTTTAGTGGGTGAATTGGGTCAGCGAAAACGGACCCGACTCTCCGATCCGTGGAAAGACAGAACATGTCCTATCTTTCCACGGATCATGAACGGGGCTCGGGCGCCCCACATGGTCGTGTGCTTTAGGACATTTAGTCTTCTGCATTAAAATGTTTAATACCTCAAATTTGACATATATTGTTCTGCAGTCTCCATATTCTTCATGTTGTATGTGTGGGAGTAACATAGGGCAAGACTGTGGAGCATGGAAATGTAGTCTCTTGCATAGCAGATAGAATTTCCTTTGACCAGTTTCCTGTAAGTTACTACATGTACTGAAGCGGTAGTCACTCAGACAGGAAGTCAAATAATTGGTACCTAAAAGGAGTTGTCCATTTTCATCTAGTAATAAAAAAATAGTCCCCCTCATCCAGAGCAAAAAGTGACTACAAAGAGCATCTCTCATATAGAGGACCCGATACATCTTTGAAATACACGAGCAGCCCATTAATTTCATTGGTAACTGTGCAATGCTTCATTTCTCCTGTGGTGGCGCTGCAGGAAAATTAAACAATTGCTGTCCGGTTCCCCAACAGATTACAGCTGATCAATGGGGCTTCCAGCAGTGGGATATACTATATTATTGTCTTGAGGACCAAAACCTGAAGAATATATTGAGGAAGGGACTGAACGATAAAACCTAGGTCAGTCATCTGTTATATTTTATGTATGCAGATGCTGCAGCGGAGACTTTAATTTATGACCCAGCTCAGATTTAATAAAGTCATTTGCAGATAAGTATATTGAAGGGCAGCTCCTAAATGAAGAACAAATATGAACGAGACTTCTGAAAGGAAATTAAAAGTAACCCTAGTCTACCGGGATTCGGGTCCCTTTAACATAGGAGATAAGACAGAGGAATCGCCACCGGCTCCCTGGACTAGTGTTGCGCCTGATAAACCGTCAACTCTCTATGTGAGAACGTCCAAGACCAAAGGTGAATAATATATTTGTCTGACACAATGAATCAGACATTTAGCACAACTTGGAACCCTTCGGATTCCTCAACAGCTTGAGACATAAGGAGAATTCATCAAGTCTTCCTATAGTCATCATCACAGTCAACTGAATTTCCATGGAAGGCTAATAAATTAGCAGCCGAGGCTACGGGAAGAAGGTCTCTTAAAGGGTTTTTTGGCTAAAATGTAAGTTGTGTGTGTATTGATGCCTTCCTAAAAAGCCATGCATTATTTAAAGACGCAATCATTTGCCTGCCAAGCCGGTATTATTCTAGGGAGACCGCCTCCGACATTCAGCTGACTGCGCTCTCCAAAATAATGATTGAGGATTTCCTTGAGACGTATTAAAATACATATAGTAAAGAAAGTGCCTGAGATTAGTGTCTTCTGTCTGCAGTGTTGGCACCAATGAACATATTTAAAGACTCAATAAAATAAAAAGATGAAGATTGTTATAAATGGAGGGAGACAAGGAGAGGAAATGCTGCATTGTTTGGTCTACTATTGGCTTTGTTCTGCAATGGTGGTGGTAGATGAGTTATAGGGGTTGTTTCTCCAAGGCCACCCTTGTTCAGAGTAAATCGGCAGCTGATCATAAATCTCACCTGCAGCAGCTCTCCACTGGCTAATAGAGGGGTTTCCGAGCAGGGACCCCCCTACGTCTCTATAGCATCCATATGCTCTTAGGACCTTGCTGCATACTATTGTATTATTGTAGCGTTCCCCGCTCCCCGCTCTACACCCGTTCCCGGTGTCCTGACCGGTGCTACTCTTCTTCTGGCGACTTCCGACGCTTGCATCTGGCTCATTCTCAGCCTTTTTGTCCGTACATACGGTCTTCCACTTTGTATGATTTTTGCCAGAGCAATTTGGTTCTTCTTGTGTTCCCTCTGTTCCTGAAGTCTCGGCTATCTTTTTTTTGGGGATTTTCTTTTGCTTAGACCATCAGCTACGTGACCCGTTACGAAACTTACCGCCTGCCCTGACCTTGTGCTATACCAGTCCACATTCTGAGTCATTACACCTGTTATGTCACCAAGGGAGACTATTCTGGGGGTAGCGCCCTGCAGCGATGTCCAAATCCCTCTACAGAGATTAAAGATTGAAGACCAGGTTCTCTTAGACTCTGCTTACCGGTTTATCCTGCAGTCAAATCCCTTGGTGACAAGGTGGGTTCACACCGCCCCCGGCTGGCCCTGTGACAGAAAATCCCATAAGCCCCATGACAATTATTGAGTTCAATGTATGCAGTAAGCTCCCTCTAGTGGCAGCTGCAGACACATTTTTATTATTTAATCTGCAGACAAATTTTTATAATTTAAAGGGAACCTATTGTGTTATAGAGAAGACTGAGCTGAGCAGATTGATAATAATTTGTATGGGAAAAGATTCAGTATAACCTGTAATTTATTCATTAATATCCCTGTTCACTCTATTTTTAAGAGTCCAGTGGGCGGTGCTAATCAGTTATTGACAGTCTTTCCTATAGGCACGCTCATACAGGAAAGGCTGTCAATCATTGTGCTGCATGACAGGTTCCCTTTAACTCTGTTTATTCAGGGGATTTAGAGCTTCGTATTAGAAAAACTAAACTTCAATCACTATAAATATCTATTAAGGAATAAATCGGCACCGAATTTGGATTAAAAAGTTAATAAAAAATGGTGTCCAGGGGTGCACATTTGTGTCTTAATGTGTCTTCAAAAGTGGCACAATATAGAGAATTTACAGACAGCGAGAATGGGGACATTAGTAGTCAGGAGCCAGTCAAGCATGGTTACCATTCACGTCTATTGCAAGGTCAGATCAAGGTCAGCGCGGATCTCTTGGCAAATATATATGAGGACCCTTGTCTTTTTTTAGACAAATGGAAATAGAGAGTAATAATACAGTCATAACCCTTCTCCAATAGAACTTAAATAATACCGCCATATAGTGCCAACTAACAATACCACACAATGGGTACACAATAATGCCATCCAGCAAACACATTACAGTGCCGAGATAACACTATTATATAGGGACCATATAATAACACTATACAATTTCTAAATCATACCAGCGTTGGATGATGGGGGAGGCTTTTGGGTAATTGCCTCCTTTAGCCCTGTTGGGTGCAATTTAAGGGTGCACATAATGAAACAATCCAAAAAGCACAATCATTTATGGGGTAATGTGCAGCGTATGGAATATTTTGCCGCACTATATTCTTACTTTGAACGTTACAAGGCTGAGAATCCAGGGACGCGGGGTCATTATGACTTTGAAGATGTCAACTATCGGGAGAAACATTTCAACCAGAGAGAAAAACTCTGGATGCAGATCTGCAAACCTATTGAGGATTCCGCTGATGTCATCAATTTTAAAGGAACGCAGATCAAGTGGTTTATGAACTGCAGCAAATCCCTCTGATTGAATTACAGTCCTCATATCCAATTCACGAGAGTTTATTGTTACCTGACTGCTACAGAGATAAAAATGAATATTAGAGCATTCAAAGTACATAAAAATGGATTGAACTTCGCTAAACTGCTTCATGTAAGTGTGATTTTCAGGCATCTGGAGCTGAAATGAAGAAAAAGTTATTAAAATGTTATGTGTTGTAAATGGATACAATATATCAAGTATTTGCTGGTGCACAAATAGATATTAAAAATGTATGGGACAAATGGGAGCACAAAAGGCTTCAATGTCTTGGGGGGAACCAACGATTATAGCGCTCAATTAGAAGTTATTTATTCAAGTTTTCCGGCTGTTGAACCAGAAAAGGATTGACGGGGGCAGGGAAGAGGGTGCCCCATATCAAAAGCCAAATGGGGCCCCTACGCCTGGGCTGGCCCTTGGTCCACTGACCTTTGCCCCTTGATGAGTGCTAGATGGTGTGTGGGGTAGATTTTTAACAGTAGCAAGGAAGGGGTCTGGATTTTGAGGAGGGGGCGCTTAGTCTCTGGTGCAATGCATTGTAGAAGATGTGGTGTGTTCACCATGCAGTATAATATAGAAAGGAAAAATTCCCCCACAATGCATGCTCTGTGCAGACCCCAAACCAGCAGGTGGCAGCAATGAGTTTCTGTAACCTGAGAGCTAACAGGGCAACAGCAGAATTTTGAATGCAGCTCTGCATGTGAATAGAGTATTAGATATAAAGAGAAGTAAATCAAAGTATTTTCCACATTGTATAGAGATTTAAACTGCAAAATCTGGTTTACAAGTTAAACTCTGAATTAGAAAACATGGCTGCTTTTTTTTCCCAAAACAGTGCCACACCTGTACACAGGTCATGTATGGTATTGCAGCACATTCACTTTAATGGAGTTAACCTGCAATACCAGACACAACCCAGGACAGGTGAGGTGCTGTTTCTGAAAGAAGGCAGCCATGTTTTATAATTCTTGGCAACCCATTTAAAAATTTGACATGATTTCCTTGATTGGCAAGCATGGCATAATAAAGTGCATATTTTGGTGCAATGCGTTGTAGAAGATGTAGTGTTTGTGCAATGCAGTGTACAATAATATGATGTAGAAAGAAAAAAATTCTCCCACAATTTATGCTATGTAAATATACTAAAACAGCAGGTGGCAGCAATGAGTTCCTGTGACCTGAGAGCTAATAGAAAACCAGCAGAATTGTGAATGCAGCTCTGAAGTATTAGGCAGGATATAAAGGTAAGTATTTGGAAAGTCACTCTACATTATATGGAGATTTAAGTGGCTTTAAAGAGGACCTGTCACCTCTCCTGTCACCTTTCCTATAAAATAACAATTCTGGATAATATTTTCTTAGAACTCTACATTGTACCATTCCTCTTTTATTCCTCTTTGAAACCTGTGAATAAATTTACAACTGTGTGTTATTAGTTGGGGGTGTGTCCTGAACAGTCTGACAATGTCCAATCAGTGCTGACAGAGTGAGAATGTGTAGGGACATGCCCCTTTTCAATTTATTTATCCATTTCTAGGAGGAATAGCAGAGGAACGGCACAACATAGAGTTCTAAGAAGAGAGGTTCCAGAATTGTTATTTAATGGGGAATACAAGTATTTACTAAAATAGAGATGTCCGGAGAGGCGACAGTATTTGATCCTCCCCTGATGGCCACATGGTATATAGGGTCAGTATATAGCTGGAGGGTCCGGCATTGTTTAGGGGTCAGACTCTCCTGCGCTATTCTTCAGACGTCTCTCCAGTGCACATTTTCCATCTGTGACCCCCTGTGATGATTTAGGAATGTTCTGCTTAGCTTAATAATCAGTTAGATTTTCCCAGTGCTGCAAAGTATCTGCACTTAGTGATGGATGGACGCCGGACATTTAGGGTATGTTCACACTGCTGTAAATGCCCGAAAAATCGGAAGCAGAACGCCTTCAACATCTGCCCATTGATTTCAATGGGATAAATGGCGTTCTGTTCCGATGGGCCGTTTTTTTACGCGGCCGTTTTGAAAATGGCCACATAAAAAAACGGCCGCGAAAAATGTAGGTCACTTCTTGGGACGTTTTTGGAGCCGTTTTTTATAGACTCTATCGCGAGTGGCTTAAAAAAACATCTGAATTCCAGAGCAATTCCGCTACGTGTGGTCATGCCCTTATAGTCTACGCATACGCCGAGCTAGACATTTCAATACTTTTTTACTATTTAAAAACAAATACGCTCGACGGATAGCAAAAACGCGGTGTGAATGGGGCTTGAAAATGATGCCGATTCCTACATCTAAACCATCAGACATAGAACAAAGCAGCAGAACCCAGTTATAGTTGCAGGTGATCCTGTTAACATTGTTGCTTGTAATGTATTATATATGATGATGTATTATACAGATCTAGATGTGCATCATCATAAACATTGCCTAATCGGCACGTGGGACCTTGGGAGGCCATTCCTCGTCTTCAGAGCCATTAGACTTCACCACCTGGGCATGAAAACAGATGAACCCAGCAAAGAGGCCGGCGTCTTCAATAATAGATATAGCCAAGAGGATGTTCTTGTTACGCGTAGCAGCCAGATGTAGATCTATGACATGGAAAGCATTGCCTAATTGACAGGTGGGACCTTGGGTGGCCATTCTTCTCCGGTAATGCATTAGTATACAAGCATATTGCTGCAGACCATTACCATCACTTCTTATGAAGCTGGAACAATCACAACTGCTGACACCAATCTGTATAGAGCGCCTTGTACTGTCTAATAAATACTGCGCACGTTGTTCTGTCAACTTCTCCACTTTTCATGTAGCAGAGCTGAGTTTGTCCTTTGGATCTGGATTGTGAACACTTGGTGATAACGCAATGAGTTAAAATTTGATGCAATACCACAGATTAGTTTCATGTCAATAAAGATGAAACATTGTATAATAAAAAGTTATAAAAGCCTTCTAATATACTTTGTGTTTCAAGTCCTCTTTTGCTGTCAGTGAATGGAAAAATTATTTTCTACCTAGGGGCCAAAAACCTTCAGTCACATCTTGCCTATGATGCACGGTTGTCAAATATGCTAGGAAAATGCCTTGATGTATACGCCGACATGCTTGTAGACTTTAATAGGAAAAGGTATGTATGAAGGGTTCCCAAAAAGTGTGACTTTACCCTTACCTGTGTCAGGGTGCCTGCTAAATGAGCTCTTTCTCGTAATAAGCCCAGTAGCTGTGTGAGCAGGACTAGGTCAGAACAAGTTTGAAGCCTCTGTCTGTAAACAGGAAGGTTGCCATTCACTTAAAGCAAACAGAGATGGTGAGGAATTGAAACATAAAGTATATTAGAAAGTTGCAGAACTTTTTATTATGCAGTGAAATAACCTTTTGTTTACGTAAACTTGGAATACCCCTTTAAATGAGAAATTTAGCTCTGATACTTTTAAAGAGGTATTCCCATGTTAAACAATTACGGTGCATCTACATCTACACCTTGATAGGCATGGGTCTATGACCCACATTTGACCACAAGAGGGGCACATGAAAGAGCGGCCACCCTTCCATTGCATTGTATGGTCTCACTGGCCCCCCACCAGTCAGGGATAGTCTATCAGGGGTATAAAAAGAAAGTTCTTGGCCCCATAATCAATCCAAATGGGGCTCCCTCATTCAAAACTGGCCAGCGTGAGAACCTTGTGTGCTCACCGCCCCTGACTGAGGGGCTTTATGAGGTAGGGGGGTTCTGTGGGCACCTTAGGTTTTGGGACCTGGATACAACTAGGACTTCTGTGACCCACATGGCCACTGTATCCTGCGGCTATGCCATAAATGGTTTAAGATAGGAATTCCCCTTTAAGATTTATAAAGAATCCTATACATAACTCCGACCCATGGCATGAATGGATTTCTAGAAAATGTAATCCTATTAACATGGACACACTGACAAAGCAGAAGGCGATCGACTTCAATTTCTATTAAGGGACTAATTTCCAAATTATCAATAAGTTAGTCTGACTAGGAAAATAACCGGCCAGAATGCGTATCTATTTGTGAGGTCGGGGGGGGGGGGGGTGGCACATTTCCCGGCAGTATTAGCATATCATGTCATCACGTTATAAGAATAGCTTACACTTGATCCCTGGACGAGCTTCATCATAAAACTGGTGCTTGCGGAATGAAGGCACGACTTGTCAGATTGGCTGCCTGCCAGGGTTACCAGCAAATTACTTACTTCTTGTGCATTATTGTATACACTGCTGTGCACATTAAAGGGGTATTCCGACCATCAACATTTGTGGCATATTGGATTGTATATGTAATAAATTCAGGACTTCTACCTCTAGGATCCCACCTGTTCCATGACTTTAATGGAGAATGGAGGATGCGAGCGCCTCAGCAGTCTTGCTGGAGACAGGGTTGTCACAGCGCTTTCATTCTCCCGATAGGTATGACTCACAGAGGTGACCCCCCCACATACCAGCCATTTATGATGTGTCCTTAACGTCAATTGTTGAAATACCCCTCTAGTTCGACATCAACATTTGTGTTGTGTTCTGGATGGGACCTAGATCCATTGGTAAGGAGGTCACTCTCAGGAGGTCAATTGCCTCTACAAAGAGCAGATGTCTGGTGGAGAACAAACCTCCATAGTCAAGACTTCCATATTGTATTATATTCTGGTGGTGGGGAGTGTTGAGCCTCTAAGAGTAGGAACCATGAATTTGCATTGGTACATCAGCCACCTACTTCATATAGGAACCGTTGACCTCCTACATGTAAGTTCCTCCTGGTCAATGGGCGTCTGTACTTGACTTGGGGGGAGTGTTGACCCTATTTAAGAGTAGGAACCATGAATTTGCATTGGTACATCAGACACCTACTCCATATAGAAACCGTTGACCTCCTACATGTAAGTTCCTCCTGGTCAATGGGCGTCTGTACTTGACTTGGGGGGAGTGTTGACCCTATTTAAGAGTAGGAACCATGAATTTGCATTGGTACATCAGACACCTACTCCATATAGAAACCGTTGACCTCCTACATATAAGTTCCTCCTGGTAAATGTAGTTGACATGAGGGTCAATACTTCCCATATCTATCTATCTATCTATCTATCTATCTATCTATCTATCTATCTATCTATCTATCTATCTATCTATCTATCTATCTATCTATCTATCTATCTATCTATCTATCTCTCTCATATCTATCTATCTATCTATCTATCTATCTATCTATCTATCTATCTATCTATCTATCTATCTATCTATCTATCTATCTATCTATCTATCTATCTATCTCATATCTATCTATCTATCTATCTATCTATCTATCTATCTATCTATCTATCTATCTATCTATCTATCTATCTATCTATCTATCTATCTCATATCTATCTATCTATCTATCTATCTATCTATCTATCTATCTATCTATCTATCTATCTATCTATCTATCTATCTATCTATCTCATATCTATCTATCTATCTATCTATCTATCTATCTATCTATCTATCTATCTATCTATCTATCTATCTATCTATCTATCTATCTATCTATCTATCTCACATCTATCTATCTCATATCTATCTATCTATCTATCTATCTATCTATCTATCTATCTATCTATCTATCTATCTATCTATCTATCTATCTATCTATCTATCTATCTATCTATCTATCTATCTATCTCATATCTATCTATCTATCTATCTATCTATCTATCTATCTATCTATCTATCTATCTATCTATCTATCTATCTATCTATCTATCTATCTATCTATCTATCTATCTATCTATCTATCTATCTATCTATCCAATATTACATTCCTAATTCTGTATAGGGAGATTTTTGTGTGTACTTTTCATGACTATAGATGAAGATGTATTTCCCAGTGACTTCACCAGAGCTTCCTTCTCACCATTCAGTGATAAATGACGTGTTTTATTATTAATCATTGCTGCATATTGTAATATAATGGTTACAGGACCTGCCATTATGTAAGGACCTGTTACCATCTCCCTAGATTACTGTAAGTGTAAGAATAACATGAGCTCTGCAGAGTGTGTACAGAGGCCAATCTACTTCCAGTGCTACGATCACACATACACTCAGCTAAACCGCCATGATAACTGCACTGCACCGATCATCAGCAGCAAAGCTAGAGAAAGCCACACACATGGCAATAGGGATCAAAAATATCAAGAGTGGGAACGAACGTTACAAAAATATTAACAATGTAGGTGTTACATTGTTTTTGGCAGTATGGAAGTTCTGGAATTGTATTCATGAAGTATGATGACCCGTACTACTACCGGCCTAGATAGCGGATGTGCTGTGATGATGCATGGGATTGTGGAAGGATAAAGAAAAATAGGGATTCATATGGAAAACATTAAGATGTGATTATGAACAGTAAGGAATGCTGCATCGGTGACTGCAATCTATGGAGGCTCCTCAACATGACCAACCCACAGCCCGGCCATAACCCCCCAATCAAAAGATACATACCATAGAGGCAGACAATGCAGCTGCTATAGGGCTCTTGGGAGAGGGGGCCCAGCCCTGGTTGGTTCAATCCCCTTTGCTATTGGGTGGTGAGAACCTATGGAGGACTCCATCACTACAGAAGAACAGCATAGTTAGCATATGAAAGGGTGGGAAATTAACCAAGGGTCTTAGAAAAGGCATGGAGGAAATAAAATATGGCAGGCCATTCTGTCCTTCCGACACTATAATGGGGGCTCATTTTTATCTTTGTTATGTGGCCCCGTCTCTTCTTTGTATGACACTACCCAAATGATGAGCTCATGGACAGCATCCTTGTAATGCACAGAAAGATTGTCTTTATAGGGGGTCCTCCCTGGCTACTGGAAGAAGATCTCTACTGGCTCTCCATATTACCTAATGTGACATATGAAAAGGGGCAAGACAAAGTAGAAAGGATAATAATAATAAGAAGTAGAATTAGAAAAAGAAGAAGAAAAGGAGGAAGAAGAAGAAGAAAAGGAAGAAGAAGAAGAAGAAGAAGAAAAGGAAGAAGAAGAAGAAGAAGAAGAAGAAGAAGAAGACAAGGAAGAAGAAGAAGAGGAAGAAAAAGAAGAAGAAAAGGAGGAAGAAGAAGAAAAGGAAGAAGAAGATGAAGAAGAAAAGGAAGAAGAAGAAGAAGAAGAAGAAGAAGACAAGGAAGAAGAAGAAGAGGAAGAAAAAGAAGAAGAAAAGGAGGAAGAAGAAGAAAAGGAAGAAGAAAAAATGGAGGAAGAAGAAAAGGAAGAAGAAGAAAAGGAAGAGGAAGAAGAAAAGGAAGAAGAAGAAAAGGAAGAGGAAGAAGAAAACTAAGAACAAGAAGAAGAAAACGAAGAGGAAGGAGAAGAAAATGAAGAAGAAGAATAAGGAAAAGGAAAAAGAAGAAGAAGAAAAGGAAGAAGAAGATGAAGAAGAAAAGGAAGAAGAAAAAGTTGAAGAATAAAAAGGAAGAAGACGAAGAAATGGAAGAAAAATAAGACGAAGAAGAAGAAAAGGAAGAAGAAGAAAAAGAAGAAGAGGAAGAAAAAGAAGAAGAAAAGGAAGACGAAGAAGACAAAGGGGAAAAGGAAGAAGAAGAAGAAGAAGAAGAAGAAAAGGAAGAAGAAGAAAGGGAAGAGGAAGAAGAAGAATTTTAGTCGAGAGGTGGTTCAGTCCTTTCAAAATTGCTGGCCTGCACCTCTTTAATTCTATGCACAGATCCTATTGAGTGTGGTGCCCACCATGCCATGACCACATCTCATGTGACCTCCTGTCTGAAACGCACTTATGCTAATGAAACATTTACCGGATTCAAATTTGTCAGGGCTTCTGAACAGCTTGTAATTTGGAATGAGACAGTTTTGACCATCTTCTCCTGCTGTATCTTGGAAGATTTCTCAAATAAATGAGATTTAAGGTTTTATTAAATGATGTCCTATCACCATATTAACAGAAAACTGGTGCGGGTGTGCAGAGGTCATTTGAGAATGGCGGAGGCTTCTAACTGATTGTCTATACAAGAAACGGGGAGCAAATTTGGTCCTTATGAAATGTGCCCCTAAAGCTCAGAAGATGTTACACTGTAAATAGAGAGAGACAGTTGGGAAGAGAGGTAATATAATTTATGCTAATTTAACATGACAGAATGGGAGCGCTCTGTATCTTCTTTCATCTCCATTAACAAAATGACAAGATTATCACATTCCTGAGAGTCGGGCCAGATCCACTAAACAGCGTTTCCCGTCTGCTGGCATCTGATCGCTTATGAAGTGACGTCTTTACCTCTGTTCACACATGAAATATTTTGTTTATTTGCTTTTTACTTATCGAGCACAAGAATAGTACCTGCGCCTCAACATTTAATAAATTCCAAAGATGCAAATAACTTTTCGTGAAGGGATCGAGCTGTGACTTTAATAATCTGCAGACAGGGCTTTAAGTTGGCATTTCTTCTGTTTTTAGCAGATGGGCAACAAATGTCAAAATATATTTTGTAAATTATACTTTTTCTCTTTATAGGCATCTTATTTATAGCATGGAACATGTTCATGTACTAGATTCCCTTCTGCTGAATGCATAACTTTCTTTTATTCTGGCTGTTTTTGGGATGGTCAAAGTGGCTAAAGCAAGACGGGGCACTGATTGCCCTCCAAGCTTGTCACGCTGGGTCTATAATTCATAATAAATATTTGGGCTTATGCCCCAATGCCAGTCTTACACTCATTCAGCCCTCAATGTGCCAGGAGAACTATAGCCATATTTTTAGGGTAATACTATCTATTTACCTTGCTGGTGTTGCTTTTTATTCAAGAAGGGAGCTGCCGTATGAGTCTATTCAGTTAATATGGCCCAAATGGGCGTTATAATGGGCACATAGAGGCTTTCTGAAGCAAGAGTAAATCAGAATAAAATGGCTTATTTTATTTTATTTTCTTGCCAGAGAAGGAGCAAATGTGTATCTCTGTGTCAAGACTGGAGCCCGAAGACCACAAAGCGACCATTGGGTCCATCACCATCTCTGGTACCAGGAAAACCATGGTCCATGGAGATCTAGGTAAACATTCTCTATGCCGAGAGGTCCCACTGTGACTCAATGTCCCTAAGGGACCCACAGACGCCTGGAAATGGCCCTGAATGGACGTGGACAAAAAATTTACATAAAGTCAACATTGGTGAAAGCTTAACCACTGGATCACCAGGGATGGAAACTGGTTTATCATTCCTGGAAATGACAACTGGACCAGCCATGAATAATATTAAAGTATTGCATGAAAAGCAAAAACACTAAAGCACTGGATCAGCAAAGACTGGGCTCTAAACCACTGGCTCACCAGATACAACTGGGCATTATACTTTTCTACCACCAGGGTATGGACACAGAACGGGTGTGTCTCCAACACATTGCTATTTGGTCACCAAGGCGCAGACTCAACGTCTCCGCCATAGGCGCTAGAAAATCCAGACACAGCCTATATACAAGATTGTCGCACTTCCTGGAATTTTAAGAGGAAAATAGTCAACTTTCTGGTCAATGATTCCTTCCCTATGTTTTTTCTTCATCTGATGGGAGGGTCAGAACATGCTGGCTTCTCTGCGAAAACTGAAAATTACATCTTTAACATTGATTGCAGTAGGGTAGATTAATTTATTTCTTATAATTAGTAAGTCAGAGTTCCTAGTTGGAGGTTAATGCCAATTTTAAGTCATTTCAGATATAATAGTAAGTATCAATTTCAAGTGTCAATTATAGTTACTGTGATGTATGGCTAAAAGGATTTGCTGAAACTGTGCTGATGACTGAGCACTTATCTAAGAAAAGACATTTTCTATAACAAATGTTTTCAGGGTCATCTTCTAAGGACAACTGCTAAGGGCACGGTACATAATGTACAAAGGACCTAATTGTTTATGGTGTGGGCCAATTGCTACGGCCATGGTGGTCCTCAATCTTTTTTGGAATTGATTTTAGGAGACAAGCTCAGGGGTCATGATGTGTCAAGTTCTTCATGTTGTCTCATGATACTGCTTGGTGCACACTTTATGAAGAACTTGGTCCTCAATATTCTAGAAGATCATGAGATTCTCCATTTCTCCAATAGGTACAACCAACCTTTCCCTAATGGGTTGGAACATGCAAAGCAATAAAATATATTACTTTATCTCCAGTGGTGCAATCATTTATTTTTGCCTCCATAAATGTTGTGACTTGCTTTATTCCCTGGGGTTTCCGGAAATAAAATATGGAATTAATTTTGGCCGAGGAGTAAAGTAAATCTATAAGAATCCTCAGCTCTGTGCTGCCTTTGTGTATTATTTTCCGTGTGAGTACTGAAACATTTGTGTTTTTATTGATTAGCTGTTGTGTCCCTCGCAGAAGATCCCCAGGTCACGGCTCATCAAGCTGCTCTATTAATTTGCCGAGGCTGTTTTAGAGCCTCACATCTTGGAGAACTTGGTAATCCTATTATTGGTCCAGACAACTTCCATTTATCTGCAATTCTTACTTCTACAACAGTTAAAGGATACAGTATGGATTCTTAGTTACCAGTGGTGTACACAGAAGGCCTCATAGAATAATTGAAAGAGTCCCCCCTTTATGGTGCTGAGTTTTCCCAACTCAAACTGATGGGACTGGTGTTTGTTTTCTCATTCACACCCTTTCCATGACCCTTGGAATAATTCACCACCCCCTTAAATCCCCAATGCAGTTTCTCTGAACAGGGGAGTTTGCACAGGTCTTTGCCACCCAATAGGAAAGGGGATGGAACCAATCATGACCATATCACCTGTTTCCCAAAGGGGATGAGACCAACCATGACTATATCACCTGTTTCCCCAAATGGGATGAGACCAACCATGACTATATCACCTGTTTCCCCAAAGGGAATTGGACCAACCATGACTATATCACCTGTATCGCCAAAGTGGATGGGACCAACCATGACTATATCACCTGTATCCCCAAAGTGGATGGGACCAACCATGACTAGATCTCCTGTATCCCCAAAGAAGATGGGACCAACCATGACTATATTGCCTGTATCCCCAAAGGAGATGGGATCAACCGTGACTATATAACCTGTTTCCCCAAAGGAGATGGTGGAACTAACCATGACTATATCACGTTTCCCAAAGGGGATGGGACCAACCATGACTATATCACCTAAACCCCCAAAAGGGATGGAATCAACCATGGTCTCCCTCTTTGAAACTTATGCCCTTGTTAGTTACATTAGGATTTTATACAACTATTAAAGAAATATATTTCACTTGGGACATCTCATGGTTAGATGTACAAGCTTTACAATGGTTAAGAACATTGAGATGTTGATTGTATGCTATTAATCGGAGGATGGCCTGCACTTTATGTAATATTTTCGAGATTCATGTTAATTGCACCAGAGATGTTACATCGTTTTTAAGATGTTGTACCTTAAGTTTCCAGGGCTTACTGTGTCACTGGATTTAGTTTGGTGTCATCTCCTTTTGGAAAGCCATCAGAAGTTCTACACACCTTCTTTGTAGTATTTTTGGTAGGCAAGGAAATATGAAATGGGTTCTCTCCCTACTTGGAAACCCCCTCTATGAGATGTATCAGGGAGTCCCAAAGTAAGAGTAGGCCAGGCTGCCCTAGCCTGTCCATGTTTTACATCATCAGCCATTCATTTAAATGATCATATGTAATACTGATGCGGCCACTGCAGGGGAATTGTATGACAAATGACAAAAGTTCATCACTGCTGGTTCCAAAAGTTGGATTGGGTAGCCGGGCTGACTATCTTTAGAGTACTTAAAGAGGGAATAACTCCATACTACAACCCCTTAAGTGTACCTTCAATTATAACGTTTGAAGCTACAGGCTGCCCCTGAGCATACCTCCTGTACCTATGACAAAACTTCCTGCCACTATGCTTCGGCAGCTCAGAGTTATTATAGAAACCTCAGACCAACCTATCAGAATAAAGCTTTCATATACTATCACGTACTGGTAGCCAGAAGTGTTGTCATAGGTACACAGGAAGATAGGAATATTTTTATGTGTTTAAGACAAATTAAGGGGGATTTCTCCTTTAGATAATAGATATACTGCCAGAGTACTACCATAAACTCTGTGTTTATTTACTTGGTGTATTTTGTCCAAAGTTCCTAGATACATTTTACCTCGTGCTTTGCAGACCTTTTAATCTGATTGAACCAATTTTTATCCTAAATCAAATTCCTAATTTGCAATAGAATACAGAGGACAGCTTCCAAAACGATCCTGTTACCGACTTACAAGCTAATAGTAAGAGCGATCCACTCTGGAGACCCCGAGGCGCTGGCACCGTGCCCTCCCTTCAGAGCTTCATTATTAAAGCCGGACAATCGATACATCTTACTTCAACCATCCAAACTGCTAAAAATATTTACTGTACATCATTAAATGGTAATAGGCCGATGCGAAAAGGAAAAATTCTATGTCACTGGTACTAAAATATTTTATATCTACTCCTAAGGACTTCGTAAAAAAGACTGGGCCAAGAGTCAGGAGACCTGTGCTGGAAGTATTCATAGGAAGAATGGAATTTCTCAGAATTCTGCACTAAGTGTCAATATTATTAGTAGCATTAAAGGGGCACTTTAGGGATAAACATTTATCATCTAGAACCGGGGACCCCAGTCTGAGCATGCGCACTGCCGCTCTATGTAACTGTATAGGAGATACAGAAATAGCTGAGTGAGAACGCTTCAGTGCAGCTCTAGAGTATAATACAGACTGAAACTCAGGATAAGTACAGGATAAGTAATGTAATGTATGTACACAGTGACTCCACCAGCAGAATAGTGAGTGCAGCTCTGGAGTATAATACAGGATGTAACTCAGGATCAGTATAGGATAAGTAATGTAATGTATGTACACAGTGACTCTACCAGCAGAATAGTGAGTGCAGCTCTAGAGTATAATACAGACTGAAACTCAGGATAAGTACAGGATAAGTAATGTAATGTATGTACACAGTGACTCCACCAGCAGAATAGTGAGTGCAGCTCTGGAGTATAATACAGAGTGCAACTCAGGATAAGTACAGGATAAGTAATGTAATGTATGTCCACAGTGACTCCACCAGTAGAACAGTGAGTGCAGCTCTGGAGTATAATACAGGATGTAACTCAGGATCAGTACAGGATAAGTAATGTAATGCATGTACACAGTGACTCCACCATCAGAATAGTGAGTGCAGATCTGGAGTATAATACAGGATGTAACTCAGGATCAGTACAGGATATGTAATGTAATGTATGTACACAGTGACTCCACCAGCAGAATAGTCAGTGCAGCTCTGGAGTGGGTGGAGTAGGACGTGTGGAGAGAGCTGCTGAGACTACCGTGCAGGCCTTGGATCCAGGGACTTTCCTTATCCTATCTGCCCAGGCCTCATACCATCTGCCTGGGCTTGGAAAGTACCCTGAGGGGGGTTCCATCCTAGGATGGAGCCTCAGACCTCTACCTCCCGGAGCATGCCAGCGGGGGGTAGAGGGTCATCCCAGCTGGCTGGGAATATGCAAACAGTCGCGGGGGTGAGGAGATCATCTCGGGGCAAGGCTGTCCTGGCTCCCCCTGAGGCTGGAACCCTGGATAAGGGTATGGAGACGCGGTCCAGCAGGGTGATCGAGGTGTTGTCGTCTGGAGAAGGACCAGCACCGTCCGGACATTTGGATGACGGTCGTGTGGAGGAATGGGGACAGCTGAGGACCGGAGAGACGGTGGAGAACTTCAGCTCCCGTCTGGCTATGCGGTTGGAGGAGTATCGGGACCTCAGGAAGTCGCTGCAACGGCTCCGTGCGGACTTGGCGGTCGCCAGAGGAAGGGCTGCAAAATGCACAGGAGGTAAGAGGTCCCGATACCGTTTAAATGTGAAATCCTTGTTGGAGGAAATAAAAGAAGTGGAAGTGAGACGTGAGGAGATTGTGGCAGGCGGAGGGGTGTTTGGAGAAAAGTTAAAAAACGAAGAGAGGTTTGCCGAGATGGCAGCACCTATAAAAATAGAAAGCATGGAGGAAGACAGCAGAGCCCCAGACACAGCAAAGGAAAATGTGGTGGAGGCAATGGAGAGTGAAAATGTAAAGTCCAGAGAAGGCACAGATTCTGAGGCACCCAGGAGCAGTGAGGAGGAGGAGGGTGGACACACAGCTGGGAGAAATCAAGAGTGTTTTGAAACTGACAGTGAGCGGCCTCCAGGATTACTCACTCAGATCCGTAATGTGGAGTCGCCGGTATCCTTCCAGGGATTTTGTTTTGGTGCGGAGTTACCCGCAGAGGAGGAAAAGCAAAAGAAAAAAAAATTTAAGAAGAAAAAAAAGGAAAAGGAAAAAAAATCTGCTAAAGGTTCATTTAAAATGGTGTATACAGCAAGATCCTTCCTGTGCTCTGAGCCTGATGCAAGTCAGGATCAGGGCGCAGGTCCCGCAAGACCCCCAGCTCAAGCCTCTGCAGTGGGGCTGGAGCGGGAATGCGGGGAGAGTGTTACGGGTCCGGCATTAGAGCACGTGGTGGTCAAAATGGCGCCGGACGCCAACCCCTGCAAAGGGGGCGGTACTGGTGGCCTGGTGACGCCAGGGGGTGTGTCCCCGTGTCCGGTCAATGGCGAGCCCGGGAAACTGGTCTTTGATGCGAGTCAGGGGTCGGGAGAACGGGTAAACCAGAAACCGGATGTGGTGTCTGAAAGCCGGAAGTCTGTCGGTGTCGCAGTAAAGCCGTCAGACGTTCCGGACAAGGGCGGTCACAGAGGGGGCTCCGGCTCTGTTGGCCACTCCTCTGTGGGAGGGGGGAGTGGTCCGGCGCCGGAGGCGGCTCCAGTGACGTCAGTGGCTCCTTCGTCCGCATCGCTGAAAAGTGGTGTAGGCGACAAGGGGGCCCCTTTCCCAAAAATGTTCAGCACTTAGAACAGATGGAGGTTAATGAGGCGGAGGGCACAGTGGGGACACCGCTTATAACATCTGGTGGCGTCCCTGCAAAGGTGCCTGATGATGCGGAGACTGAAGCAGTGTCTACCCACACAAAAAGTACAGAAAAAATACATAACATAGAACCAGGCCTGGCCAGAAGGATGACTGCAGGGGGACCTGGTGGGTTAAATGAAAAAGTTGCGGCTGTGGATGTGGGAACTGCTGGGGGTATGCAGGTGTCTGTAAATAAAGTTGCTGGAGTGTCTGCTGGTAATGGGGTGTTGAGTGCTGTGTCTGTGGGTGGTGGGGATGGGGTATCAACCAGGGGCAATGGGCCTGGCGCTCCTCTTGCTGTGACATCCGGCAGGTCTTATGCTGGTGTGGCAGCGGGGGGACAGCGGGCCCACCCATCTTCATCCTCAAGGTCCGGGGATGGTAACTTGCAACAACGTCTCTTGGACGCTTTAAGAGAGGGAAAGCAAACCCTAACCATAGGGGGAGTGCAGAAGGACCTGTCTTTCTGGATAGACAGATATGGTCTAAATGCCTTCCGAGAGCAACGAGGAGATCAGTGGTCGCTCCCAACAGCCGGGCAGGCTGTAGCCAGGAGGAATGTGGTCCGTCTCCGGTGGCGTGGCAATGATGCGTGCCCTCCCAGAAAGAGGGTGGTGGAGCTGCTGCTGGGGATGGGCTTCAAGGCGAGTGACATCTTTGCCTTGATACATCCTCATGGCTCGGTCGAGTTCGACATCAGCTTTGTTCACCTAGGGGGCCTTGAGGTCTTCTGGGGGAACTACGAGCTGGTGAAGGACGAGCCTGGCTGGCGAGACTTTGCTGCACAAGCAATTTCTCGCCAAAGTGGTCCCAAGAGAGTGACCGTTCTTACCCGTAACGAGTCACTCTCTTGTATAGATATCATGACCTGGTTGGGAAGGTACGGAGAGGTAGTAGAGATGCCACGAAAGAACATGGATGAGTTTGGCATCTGGTCAGGGGCCTGGACGTTCATGGTTAAATTAAAGCGTCTGGGACAGACGGTGTCCCACATACCATCGTCTGCTTTCCTGGGAAGAGATCGGATCCTTGTCTTCTACCAGGGGCAGCCGAAGTTGTGTCACCGGTGTGGCGACCCCTCACATTTGAGTGCAGGCTGCAAGGTGCAGAAGTGTGCTCATTGTGGGGGGATTGGTCATCTAGCCGCATCGTGTGACCGTATTCGCTGCAACCTGTGTGGTGACTTAGGTCACCCGTTCAGTCGGTGTCCTCGCTCTGTTGTCAATGCTTGTTCCAAACCTGCAGAGGATGAGAGGAGGGAGGCCTCCGTGGGTGAGGGTGCGGGCAGGGATGATGGGGCACAGGGGCAAGGGAAGAATGCAAAGAAGGGTCCCCCTTCTCGCCAGAGAAGGGCGGAGAAGCGAAGGAAGGAGAGGATTCGGAGGGCGCTCCAGGAAACTGGGACAACCTCTGATTCGGATCTGGATGCCCCCCCTGAAGCTGATGCCCCTGGGGAGGTCGAATTGAACGAGGAGATGAGGAGGATCCAAAGGGAGCAGAGGGCTGAGGACTCTCAGTCCTCCCACTATGAAAGTGTGGGAGAGGAAGAGAGGACTCAGCCTACAGCAAAAGGGACACCGGGCAAAACCCAAGGGCCAAATACATCTGGCCCCGCCCTGGCCCAGGAAGGTAAATCCTGTACCCCCCTGGTGCGCTCTACTGATCGATACCATGCTCTCGTGGACATTCCAGCCTCTCATACTAAGAGGGAGGGCATGGTAGGGCACCCTAAAGTCGTTGAGCCTCCCCTGCCGCAGGGGCCGTTGCCCCCAGAGGGGGAGGTTGACCCGGTACTTGGGGATGAAGATGGGAATAGGGTGGTGAGTATGGACTCCTCAGTTTGCAAAAAGCGAGGCAAAGAAGGGAGGTCCTCATCAGATAGAGGGGGGGGGGGTGGGAAGAAGAAAGCCGTCTAACTCAAACATCCATGATGGCGGCACCCACTCCGTTGACGCTGGCATCAATTAACGTTGCCAGCATTAAGTCAGATAGGGCGAGATTTGCAGCCTTTGATTTTCTTGGCCGAGTTGAAGCCGACATTTTGTTTTTGCAGGAGACCAGGCTGTCACTTTTGGCAGACGTCGTTAAATCTAGGAGGGAGTGGCGACGCGGGCCCTCCTACTGGTCTCTTGCGGCTGAGCCCTATAGCGGAGTGGCGGTCCTTTTCACCGCACCGGTAACATGCCGACGGATGATTGAGTTAGAAATGGGGAGGTGCTTGATCTTAGATGTCCTCATGAGGGGACAGGAATTAAGACTAATCAATATATACGGACCACAGAGCAAATGGGACCGTAAAAGTCTCTTCATGAGGATTAAGCCTTTCCTTTTTTCAGGTCGACAAGTTATCTTTGGAGGGGACTTCAATACTGTCGTGAGGCCCCGAGATAGAGGAGGTTCCGGAGATAAAAAATTGACCTATAATAGTGTAGCATTAAAAAGTATAGTTAGCGATGCTCGCCTGGTGGATATCCACATCAGCCATACCCCAGGCCACTCGGGTTTCACCTATCGTAGAGGTAGTTGTAGGTCTAGGATAGACAGGTTTTTTTTGAAGGAGGAAGCCATCTCTTCACCAGTGTCCGTTGTTGAGGTGGAGTTCTCCGATCACTGTATGATTATTTTCTCTTTGAACATTGCAGAGTCCCTCCAGATGGGAAGAGGTATATGGAGGCTGAATTCTACTCTCTTGGAAGAAGCGGAGATAAGACAGGCCTTTGAGGATTTTCTTCAGAGCCAGGTACCTTTGTTGGATCTCAGTGGTACTAAGTCTGAGTGGTGGGAGTTGTTTAAAGTCCGGGTGGCAGGATTTTTCCGCAGGCTCTCAAGCCTCAGGTCCATGAGTAGGTACCGCCTATATCAGGAACTGAGGAGGAAACTCGAACGTCTGGTCTCAACCGGGGGTAGTGGGGAGGAGATCTCCGTGGTGAAAGCTTTGCTCAGGAGGTGTCAGTATGATAGGCACACATCTTTAGTTCTTGAGAGGGATTTCGGGAGGTACCGCTCGCCCGACCCCTACAGGAACTGTAAGATGTCAGTGAGTCGTAAGGTTGTGACAGGACTGATTGATAGTACAGGATCTCTGAAGAGATCCAAATCAGGGATCTTGGAGGTCGTCAGATCCTTCTACTCGCACCTCTTGGGGAAGCAAGATCCAAACCGAGACGAGATGTCGGCTTTCCTGGCTGAAACCATCCCTGAGCCAGGGGTAGACCCCTCTCTCGGTGTTTTGATATACTCGATCAAGGAAGAGGAAGTGGGATTGGCGATTGATGTGCTTGCCCTAAAAAAATCGCCAGGGCCGGATGGCTTAACATCCGAGTTTTATAAGACTTTTAAAGGAACCCTAGTTCCCCTCTTGACTGAGGTGTTTAATTAGTGCCTTTCCTCGGGTACTTTGCCAATGTCAATGAGGAGGTCGGCCTTGATCGTTTTATCGAAGGGTAAAGACTCGACCCGTATTGAGAATTGGCGTCCCATAGCGCTGCTCAATACGGACAGAAAGGTTCTCGCAAAGGTGCTGTTTAATCGGCTGGTAAAGTTTGCATCCCGGCTCCTTTCGCCGGTCCAGCATTGCTCTGTTCCAGGCCGCAGCACAATTAGTGCTGTCCTCAGTGTCAGAGAGGCAGTGGAGCAGGGAAATTCTGGTCGGTGGGAGGGGTACATCCTGTCCTTGGACCAGGCCAAGGCTTTTGACCGGGTGGACCACGAGTACCTCTGGTCGGTCCTTCTGAGGTACGGCCTACCGGGGGGGTTTGTCAATTGGCTACAGACCTTATACACTGGGGCTGAGACTTTTGCGCTGGTGAACGGTTGGGTTGGAACCCCCTTTGAGGTTGGGTCTGGTGTCCGCCAGGGTTGTCCCTTGAGCCCTTTGCTATATGCGTTCGCAATTGATCCTTTTCTTAAAAGGATCGATCGTGGGCCATTGGCGGGAGTCGGGGCCGGCCTGGAGGGGCCGGAGGCCACTCAGAGGGTGGTTTGCGTACGCAGACGACGTCTCCATTTTTGTCTCCTCGAGAGGGGAGGCAGAGTGGGTGATGTCGGAAGTGGAGCGATACTCATTGGCATCTGGGTCCAAGATCAACCGGGATAAGTGCAAAAGTCTCTGGCTGGGAGGAGGAGATCCTGGTTTTGATCTCCCGGACACCCTTCCAGAGCCTCAGGGGTCTGCTAAGATCTTAGGAGTCGAATTTGGCCTGGGTGATTACCCCAAGAAGAACTGGGAGGATAGGCTGAATCTAGTTGCCCAGAAGGTCGACCAATGGAAGGGTTGGTCCTTAACCCTGAGGGAAAGGGTTCACTTGGCCAAGGCCTACCTGGTGCCCATGTTGCTTTACCTGGGCAGTGTGTGCATTTTGCCAGAACCTCTCTGGACTCGGGTCTATAGCCTGTTCTTCCAGCTGTTATGGGGGAACAGGCTCAACCTAATCAAGAGGGAGGTTACTTACCTACCAAGGACACTAGGCGGGTTAGGTATGGTTAACCCGGTGGTGTTCCTAGTGAACACCTTTGTTAAGATCAACCTGGCAAACCTCTGGCAAGAGAGGGCTCCTTGGTGGATATCCTCCTGCAGGGGGTGGTTTCGGCCTTTCTTCCAGGAATGGGAGAGAGGAGGGCAAGTGAAAGACCTGCGTACACCTCACGGACATCTCCCGGCTTATGCCACCCTGGCGCTGAAGATTGTTCGCCGGTGGGGTCTGGAGGTGTGGGAGATCAGGACCATGTCGAGAAAATTTATTGACAAGAGGGTCCTGATGACCCACTTCCAGAAGCCCCTGGCGCTCAAAGACTGCCCAAGTAGTGACCTCGGGGTGGGATTAAAACTTTTAAATTCAGCGAGGATTCCCCAGAAGTTTTGGGATCTGGCTTGGCGTTGCTTCCATGGGAGACTGTATGTGAGGGGCAATCTAAAGTGCAGAAGCTCTGATGATCGGGATTGCCCCCGGGAGGAGTGTGGCGGAGTGCTGGAAAGCATGGAGCATTTCCTGCTTCATTGCCCTTTCAATACAGAGGTATACAAAAGGGTGGGAGCCTCCATTGGTTGGCCAGGCCTAACCAGCCTCTCCTATGCTGGGTGGGCCTATGGAGTGTTCGGAGACCTCGGTGGTAGGGACCATTGCACCTTGTTTCTAGTCAGTATAGTGGTCAGGCACTTTATGTGGAATGCACGATGTCTAGTTTCTACCCAGATGAAAATCCTCCTAGTGGATGAGGTTGTTAGCAATATCATGGGTGACCTGGTGAAGGTGCATTCTTTGGAGGTTGGCAGATTGGGAGCATCCAAAGCCTCTCGTCTTTGGAGGGGCTTTTCCTTTTGGGTGCCTTAATGTGTCTGCCTTCATGAGGGAGGGGGGGGGGGTCGTCACCGGTGCTCAACTGGAGGTGGGGGTCTACGTTCCGCTGAGGCACCAAAAAAAAATATAGCGATAGGGCTCGGAATAAGGGAAAGGTGAGGGTCAGCATAGGGTCAGCTTTCAATAGGGTCAAGAAAGGGCTAGTAATAGGGTAAGGTGATAGGGCAAGCGATAGGGAGGGTGCAGCGGTGGACGTGGTACCTTGGCCTCTGGGGGGGTGCTGGGGGGGGCTTTCCCTTCTCCCTCTCTGGTGATGGGCTAGGTAAGCACTGGAAGATTTTTGTTTTGTTTAGGATTGAAATGGCAGGAAAAAGGTTTACAAGCGACCGAACTTGGTGCTTTCGGGTACGGTGTATTTTGTATATGGTTTGGTATTTGGACAAGTTGGTGACGTGTATTGTATTATATTGTAGAAATGTTGTTAGAATAGGGATAGACTTAAGGGGGTTAATAGATAGGTTGGGAGGTGGTCGGGGGGTGTGCCTGACCCAGCCCCGGACTATGCGGACATGGGAGGACATGGGGCGGGGGGCTGGGCTGGGGTGTTGGGTGTGGTGGTGGGGGCCAGCATCTGGACTATGCGGACGTGAGAGGACATGAGGCGAGATGCTGGCTGGGGTGGTGGAGTTTAGGTAAGAAGGGTAAGGTTAGGGAAAGTCAGGATGTGTATAGTGTGATTAAAAAAAATAAAATAAAAAATTACAAAAAAATACAAAATTTAAAAAAAAAATTGGGATTAGTATTATTATATTTTGGATTGTTTTTGTTATTATTATTTTATTTGTTATTATTATTATTATTATTATTATTATTTTATTTGTTATTATTATGTTGTTTGATTATTATCATCATTATGTTGTTTCTTTAGGCCCTTGGTTGACGCGGGTCGGGGGATTTTCTGTTAGTACTTTTGATTACGTTTATATGATGTTTGTATATATTCTAGTTATTGTTTAGCTTCGGATGAAGTGTAGATGTAAGTATATAAGAGTGGGGTGTATGTGGCCGGGTCTGGTATAGTTTTCTCTTCTCATATACAGAGATGTATATAAGAAAATTTGTTTATAAGAATTTGGTTGTGACTTTTTGGTTATATGGAATTAGTTATGTATTTGTTTTTCAGTTTATGTTTTGTACTTTTCTATAAAATAAAGAGATACAGGATATAACTCAGGATCAGTACAGGATAAGTAATGTAATGTATGTACACCGTTACTCCACCAGCAGAATAGTGAGTGCAGCTCTGGAGTATAATACAGCCTGTAATGCCGTATCAGTACAGGATAAGTAATGTAATGTATGTACACAGTAACTCCACCAGCAGAATAGTGAGTACAGCTCTGGAGTATAATACAGCCTGTAATGCCGTATCAGTACATGATACGTAATGTAATGTATGTACACAGTGACTCCACCAGCAGAATAGTGAGTGCAGCTCTGGAGTATAATACAGGATATAACTGAGGATCAGTACAGGATAAGTAATGTAATGTATGTACACCGTTACTCCACCAGCAGAATAGTGAGTGCAGCTCTGGAGTATAATACAGCCTGTAATGCCGTATCAGTACAGGATAAGTAATGTTATGTATGTACACAGTGACTCCACCAGCAGAATAGTGAGGTCAGCTCTGGAGTATAATACAGGATGTAAATCAGGATAATCATAGGATAAGTAAGGTAATGTATGTACAGTGACTTAACTTTTATGTAGATTATAGAAAAAAGATTCTACACCAGTCTTCTGGTTTAGAAAAGTCGCAAATGCTGCTAAAGTTGCAATTTGAAAACAAAAATTCGACTTTGCTTCATTTACTCCACTTACGCCATTTATCAAAATTAGGTGGCGGTTAGCGGAGTGCGGCACTCATAGCTGGAGTTGATTTAAATTTCTGGCGCACTGACGACCAGAGATTCGCCTCATTTTTTAAGAGAAGTGCGCCTCTTAATAATCTAGTTGCATCTTCCTCCAGTGGTGTTAAGATTAACGGCACATAAAAGCCAGTCTTAATAAATTCCTCCCTATATCTTTATGTAAATCGCTTTTATTAGAAATATGTTGTTTTCATTTTTGTTTCCTAATTTAATTGAACTTCTGTTTTAGTTACATTAAATGAAACAGTTTTTTTTTTAGACTTTTTGGTGTCTTTGTCTGTAATTGTCTCCATAATTTTAAGGCTAAAAAGCAAAGTTATGTGGGGAAGATTGATATTGCTGGAAGAAGGTTAGCCTTTCATTAATGACTTGAAGAGAAATAGCAATTTGCAACCTATTAACACATCTTCTCTCATTCCGAACCCGTACATATGGTCGACACTGATTGGTTAGTCACCATACCTGATTTAGACCTGAATATGTAATTAACACTTTAAAGATAAATCATTAGCATAGGACGTAACCTACCATGCACAGATTTCAGCACATACCACTCTTGATGCATTTATTTCAGCCATCTGCGTATTTGATGTTATCTTGTGACTTGACTAATGGGCGATTTTTAATCACCTTGTCTACAAGTATGGTTGGCACGTTTTAATGGTTCTAGCAAACTCAAGTGCTAATAACTTGTGTTATTTCTGTAAAAAAAAAGTCATAATAAACACCATTCAGACAGGAAAATCGGGCATTGATGACCGTACAAGCAGATTATAGAAATAAGTTACGGTAACTCCACCCCCAAAATTTTTCTGAACTTTTTACTAGTTGTTACCTGTGCAGCTATTCTGAATTCTGATCATTTCTACATGGGATACATATGTTTCATTTCTTTAGTGACAACCACCTGCTCTTTCGGACTCATACACTTTCTATTGAGTCCGTACGCCGCTACATAGATTTCCGTAAAAAGCTGAACAGAAGCGAAGCGGCTAAGCACTCACACGAGATATTCTGCCGCTTTGTTTTAGCGATTGGTGGGGGGTCTCAGTGCTTGGACCCCACCAATAAAACTTCTGACATGTCACTTTCACATGTCAGAAGTTTGTTGAGTGTTTAGTTACCTTTTAAAGTATATAGGAGGTTGTCACAGCTCCGCCCATTTGTTAATATCACATAATAGCAGTATAATGATGCGCAACTTTATTATTTGCATCCTTCTGTCCTACACATGGGACTGCTAGGAATATGTTTAGCTCCCAACACTCTACAGATATTCTATATAGGATTGTATGTCCCGCCAGTTGACTATGGGGTTGTCAGACGTTAGACCAGAGGGTCCCCAGGTAGATTCCAAACAGTATTAAAAGTGATAACATTGCAAGAGATTCTTTAGTGAATTATATTGTAGGCTCTGTGGTTTCTACTCAGAACCTTAAATACATTTTGGGTGGTGGACCAGAAATAGAAATCTGGTGGTGTCGCTGTCTATGGTGTAGAGGTCCACATTGATCCACACAATTAGCAGTTCTGCTCCATTAACTATGCCATAAAAGCCTGATTGGTGGGGTTTCAACCACTGGAAACCTTCATAGAACTGAGTACACGGATGGCCAATCCCCATTTCTGGTTGAGAAGTGGTAACATGAGCAGACACTCTCTATGAGTGATATGGAAATAGCCAAGTGTCCCATTACTTCTCTACTAATGAGCACCACTGTTCTTGGCATTGTGGGGGTCCCTGTGGTTAGGCACCCAACAATCAGACTTTTATAGCATATCCAATGTCCAGTATACACTTACATATGCTGGCATTTCCAGTCTGTCATGGGAGAACAATATATTTTTTCATGGCCCTTGGTCCACTCCTCATCTGGGTCCACAGAGGAACTTAGCAAAGAGCCAAAATCGGTCATTGTCTTCCATTCAGGTTTAGAGAACTCCAATCTTCTTTCCTTCACTTAGGTGTGGTAGTGCTAGTGAGGGGGGGGGGGCATTGAGGAAACCTATGGGAGTAGAACTACAACTGATATAGGCACATGCCATTCGATGGTATACCCAAACGCCTCATCATACATTCACGGAGACATTCATCTAAATTCTCCTACTGCAGTGCCTACCAATGTATTAGATGTTGCCCTCCACGGAATGGGAAGGACTTTCAGTGGGATTATCTAAATGTTAGTTCAAAAAATGGATGCCGATATTATTTTGACATCAGTCGGGTAAATGGGGCTCCATAGAAACGTTTGGCGTATGCAGCTTTCCTGCAGCATACGCAAAACATAGTGTAAAAACGCAATGTGAACAAAGCCTTACTGCATCGCCTGTTAAGGAGGAGCATGGCAAGGGGCTCATTAACTGTAAAGAGAGAATCTCTGTGTCATGCTCCGCCCCTCAGACCCTGCACTTGGCATAACACAATGTATCAGTTTTGACTGGAGTGTTCCTTTAAACTCAGTGAATAATAGAAGGACTTTATTTTTAACCTTATGCCTCATATCTTAGATAATATAAAACAATAAATAAGTTATAGAAGATTCAAGAGATATTTGACTTGCTAAAGCAGGAAAACAAGGATAATCATATCCAGAGATGTACTTGTGCCCTCAAGTCAAGCTGTGCCCAAGGCAAATGCCTTTCCTGCCTTCCCCGATGACTGCCACTGGCTGGACGCAAGTCATCTGCATTTTCCTTCAGTCTTTCTGTAAACATGAACATTTTTCAGAAACAGTGTGAGCAAATGAATTTTTAATTTTGGCCTTGGCGCCTGTAATTAGCATTAAATGTAATAGGCAATCTGGGCTAATTCATCAATGACATTACAATGAGCCTGAAAAAAAATGTGAGCAACAACAGAACCGTGCGCTTCCTACTACAGAGTACAGAGTACGCCGAGGATGAAATGTCAGGGATGAGACTGACCGCTGTGTATGTGTCAATGAGACACCAGCCAAAGGACTGGCTGACAAAAACATGAATACTATATGGATTATACGTAGCCCCCACTTATAGATACATTCTCAAAAAGATTGATAATAATACAAAATAAAATAATAATATTAGCAATAATAATATAAAATATAGGAATAGTAATAATAATGCAAAATATAATAATAATTATAGTAATAATAATATAAAATAATAATAATAATAATAATAATAGTAATAATATAAAATATAATAATAATAGTAATAATAATATAAAATAATAATAATAATAGTAATAATATAAAATATAATAATAGTAATAATAATAGTAATAATATAAAATATAACAATAATAGTAATAATATGAAATATGATAATAGTAATAATAATAATAATAATAATAATAATAAAAATATACTAATAATACAAAATAAAATAATAATAGTAATAATAATATAAAATATAATAATATTATTAATAATAATAATATAAAAAATAACAATAATAGTAAAAATATAATAATAATACAAAATAAAATAATAATAGTAATAATAATATAAAATAGAATAATATTAATAATAATAATAATAATAATAATATAAAATAGAATAATAGTAATAACGCAAAATCGAATAATAATATCAAATATAATAATAATAATAATAATAATAATAGTAATAAGAATATCAAATATAATAATAGTAATAATAATACAAAATAAAATAATAATAATAATAATAATAATAATAATAATAGTAATAATATAAAATATAATAATAATAGTAATAATAATATAAAATAATAATAATAGTAATAATATAAAATATAATAATAGTAATAATAATAGTAATAATATAAAATATAACAATAATAGTAATAATATGAAATATGATAATAGTAATAATAATAATAATAATAATAATAAAAATATACTAATAATACAAAATAAAATAATAATAGTAATAATATAAAATATAATAATATTATTAATAATAATAATATAAAATATAACAATAATAGTAAAAATATAATAATAATACAAAATAAAATAATAATAGTAATAATAATATAAAATAGAATAATATTAATAATAATAATAATAATAATATAAAATAGAATAATAGTAATAACGCAAAATCGAATAATAATATCAAATATAATAATAATAATAGTAATAAGAATATCAAATATAATAATAGTAATAATAATACAAAATAAAATAATAATAATAATAATAATAATAATATAAAATATAATAATAGTAATAAATATTACAAAATATAATAATCATAGTAATAATACAAAAAATAATAATAATAATAATAGTAATAATAATATAAAATATAATAAAACAACTTATTATGATTGTTTTTACTATTATTATTATTATGATTATTATCATTTTTACTGTTATATTAAAATTAATAAATATTATACTGCTTCTACTTATAGGGCTCTGTTCAAATCTGTTCCATTTATAGCAGAAACCAGGATGCAGTACTATATCAGTTGTACAAAGGATACCACCATTGCCTGACAGACCCCACATAGCCTTAAATAATTCTGTATTATTTTTAGTATTATTATCCGGACAATATTCATCTTATACCCTATAGTATTCTTCCTTGTCTTCTGATTATTGGAATTATTATTAATATTATTATTATTATTATTATTATTATTATTATTATTATTACATACTTCATTACCAACAATCCGAAATCCCATAGCATTTTAGGTCTCACCCCCATACCACTTGGGAACATCCCCAAAATTGTATAGACACACCCTATATATATAGATCAGCAGAAGTTTCGCCTCTTTGCAATGCCAGTCATGGGAGAGTACCGTTAAAACTGTTGGGAGGCTACATTTTCCGCTGTCAGGTTTATGTAAATAAAGATAAATCATTCTGTAATGAAACTTTCTGCATTTCCAATATATTTTGTGTTTGAATTCCCCACTAGATGAACTAGTTCATCTCGCAGCTGAGGGTTTGTTACAATTGTATTTAGTCTAGACAATCCTCTGTGACATACACCTGCTCTGAAACAGTGTAGCAAACTATCAGGACAGGATATCAATTTCTGCTGCTGTGTTTAGCTATGTAAAGTATTAGGTCTCAACACTTTTTCACCCTCTGGACGTAAGCAAGAATATTCTCATTCACTGGCAGCAATCAGAGATCTTGAAAAAAGTGAGAAATTGAAACACAAAGTCTATTAGATAGTAGCAGAACTTTTTATTCTACAGTGAATAAGCCTTATTTATAGAAAAACGGAAACCCCCTTTAAGTCCTGATTGACACACTGTATAACATCAGTATCTCCTATGGGAATTTATGTCTTTTTCCCAGTATTTTTCCTTATTTATTTCTTTTTATTAAGATTTCAGCATATTTAAACCTTGGAAGCCGAAATTCCTAAACATTATAAATTGTCAGTAAATAAAATACGAGAGAGACAGAGAGTCGCTTCAGGACAAAATAATATCAAGACACAAATCTTAGGAATGATGCTACGAAGCCGGAGACACTAGGTGGCATACTTTGATGTCATACACCGAGAGAACAATCGAATCATCTTTTCAAGCCTTTGTGTAAATGTTCTTATTGAATCTCGGAATCAAAAGGAGTAAGAAAAACGAAAAATATATTCAAGGGAAACGCTCGAATTCTGTAAATGAGCCGATCTCCTTTGTTCTATTCTTTGTAAATTGGTGCCTATTATGGGTTCAGTTACACAAATATGGCAGCAACTTATATTATAATATATATAATAGTCTAAAGGCTCAGATACGGTAGAGCCACGTGTATGGAGCCTGTAGGGTGGCACATGGAGTCCCTATGGCGCAGAACTATGCATTATGTATTCTGTCTGCCACCATATGAGTCCTCCATATGGCACCCTATTATATTGGGTATTATCTCCTAGAAGCAATGCTACAAGGAAGAATATCTAATATAACATGCCATTTAAGGGGCATTTTAAGGGGTAAATGCACAATTCCAAATGACTTGTTGCCCATGATGGAGATGGAAAAATTCCCCCCTTACTCATTAGACAAAGAATTTATGGTTAGAGACTCTAGTTGGGGGGAGGAAAATGTTTCTATAATTTATTTATTTTTAATCTACAATTTTAAAGGGGTCAAAGCTCTCTTTTTATGATACAAAGCTCTTAATCCCCTGCTTAGAGTGAGAAATAAATTATACAATTTCGTCAGCCTACAGCCACCACTAGGGGGAGCTCACTGCATAGGAACTTCCAGGAACTGAGAAATCCACCGCCTCTCCCCCAGTGCGCCCCTGACAATTTTTTTTATGTCGGCTTTCATCTTAATATGATATAAATAACATTTATAGGCCTCCATATGAAATCCGAGATATATAGAGGCCCAATATGGTCCCATAGATTTCTATAAGTGCCATATTATGGCACCATACAACTGGGGGCTCAGATAGAGCCATAATACAGTCTCGTGCTTAAACCCTTAGTCCAACTCTCACCATTCCAGTATATATATATATATATATATATATATATATATATATATATATATATATACATATGATGCTTTTGTGAGGCATCGTATTATCCCCTAGAAATTAAAGGTACAGTATGGGCCAATAGCAGAACATAACACATTGCATTAACCTGTTCCAACGTTCTTGTGGAATACAGATATCTGAGACGTTTTGGAATCTGTTTAAAGGGTTGGCCACTTTTTAAATATTAGTCATATGCCCTAACATGAAACTTACCCATAGGTGGTCTCCATCAATCATACACCCCCTGCCCTATCTGTAACTTGTGCATGGGACCAACAGCAGCCCATTGATATATTACATGACTGCTGCGTCCATAGGGTCCCACAGGCATATACAACCTATGACTTCTACAGTGCATCTGCAGAGACAGGGGACGTTGCTAAGATCAGGCAGACGATGCATTTAAATTTGGTTATCTGAAGACATCCTATGGGTAAGTTATGTCACTTTTCATGTTAGAGCATATGACATAATAAAGTGTCCTATCCCTTTAAGAATCTTCTCGTGATGATCGTAATAAGCAAAAACATTTCACGCTATGTCTATATCCTTTGTATCAGCCAAGTAAGAAAGAAAGAGGAAAAGTCAATAAATAAAGCCTCGGCCATAAAAGACTTCCCAGGCGTTTCTCATACATTGTTATGTTTATTGTATTTCATTTTATGCTTTAAATAAAAATACATTTTGGAAATATTGTTCCTTTAAATAGTTGATCTACACACACACGTTGCTTCCCTGGGTCGACACAAAGAACAATTTCCAGCTCCTATTAATATTAGCATCATGGAGCCGCGCAGACAATATAACCCGCTCCACAGTTACCCATGCTTAATCAGCTATAAAATACAAGAGCTATTCTCGGGGCTTTGTTCTGTAAAATTTCCTTCAAACCAGAAAATCATTGTATAACGCACAAAAAATGTAAACCTGCATTAATGACACCTGCAGAACGAGTCCTTCTCCAGAAATTCATTTTCCTGGAGACTTCTGTTCATTTTAATGTTGCCGGTTCTGCCGTATGATCCGTCATTTTGACAACGGGTCGTAGATCTTCAAGTGTCTGGTGGAGAGCTCCATTGTTAGGATTCAGGGATACGAACGTTGGGTGGATTATTGATAGAAAAAGTATCTGGAGCCAAATGTTTCTTTCATCCTGGAGTCCTCTAAATGTTTCAAATGGATATCTGCCAAGTATATTGTAGGTAGCTGATGTCCTAATGAATTAGAAGTGTCAGGATCAATGGGAAGAATGGTTAATGTATCTACACAATAGAACATTTTTCGAGTGCGTCCACAAAACTTTTTGTGATAGAGGGGAGGCACCAATAACATATCTAGCCGGGGTGGCCGGCTAACTACATCTTGGGAACCACAATAATGGCTAATGGATGTTCAGGGGCCTCAACAAGACACGTAGAAGATTATGTTGAAGGAGAAATTTTAGATGTAAATCCGTCCTTACCCCTGGTCAAGCCTCAAAAACCAACCAAGATGTCCTATCAAGGTTATACTGTGTTCTGTGTGTGCCCAGAACTTGGGATGCCACTTATATGACTTGTTCAAAATTGCAGTGCCTGTTCCAACATAGAACTGCCCATACTATTCTTCCCACCACACAGAATTATCCAAAAATCGTGTCACAAACATAGCAGTGACCATCAATGACCTTCTCGGGTCAATCAGCAACGCCAAGAGAAATCACCTGCCAGGCTTCACAGACAACTTGAAATTCTTGGCCCTGTAGGCAAAATCTTTAACAGGTCCCCCTGTCTACTACATGCCATGTGGAATACTTTTGTGCTCCTATGTAACAAAGATCATTGGTCCCTTTATGTCTCTAGGTTATGAATGCAACCTCTGCACCCACCAATTTAGTGGGCATGGAATATTGGGGCCAATAACCACAGACCATTGAGACCCCAATGTCTCCAAGTGCAGGTACGACTGCAAGCTCAGCCTTTACAGCCTTTTAGTGGGTATTGGGGCCAATGACCAAAGAGGACTGAGCCCTGAGGCAGGTCTAGTGTGACCATTTAGTGTTTATTGGGGCCATTGACCACAAGACTGGGTCCGGGTGCAGGTTTGGTGCAACTATTTAGTAGGTACTGGGGCCAATGACCAGAGGATTCGTACCGGGTGCGGGTCTGGTGCAACCATTTAGTGACTATTGGGGCCAATGACCAAAGAGGACTGGGCCCTGATGCGGTTCTGGTGCGACCATTTAGTGGGTATTGGGGCCATTGACCATAGAACGCTGGGTCTGGTGCAGGTTTGGTGCTACTATTTAGTGGGCCAATGACAAGAGGATTGAGCCCAGATGCGGGTCTGATGTCAATATTTAGTGGGTATTGTGGACAATGACCACAGAAGACTGGGTCCGGGCGCAGGTTTGGTGTGACTATTTAGTGGGTATATGGGCCAATGACCAGAAGACTGGGCCCTAGTGCGGGTCTGGGGCAACCATTTAGTGAGTATTGGGGCCAATGACCACAGAGGATTGGGCCCTGGTGTGGTGTGACCTTTTAGTTGGGGTAGTGTATTGGGGCCATTTACCACAAACCATTGTGTCCCTTATGTCTTCTGGTGCGGGTGTGACTTCAACCTTTGCACCCATCCATTTGAGGACGTCTTACAGAGTGATGGCTCCGGTGTATTATCCTCTCTTGACCCTTATTAAGATAAGTCTTTTAACACTTAATATCTTTGCTTAAAAAAAAAGAAAATTTTGCCGATGGACTGAACCTCGGATCCCACGGACAAGGAGACTTAATATAATTAAAATGAATGTTCTTCCTAGATTAGTGCCTAATAAGCAGCTTGTGCCAAGCAAACTCCCCGGGTCCGTCGTTACATCGCAGCCATCCGTCTTCTGTAAATTTATTTGGAATTAGTCAATTTGTAGACAGAAAGAAAACATGGCGGAGACGGAGACAACGTTACACTCACTGATTAATATCCTTCAAGTTTCTTACATTTTACTCTGTAAATTCCCATCATTATTTTTGGATCACAAACAATCGTTTTTATGAAATTGCGCTTTTGACCCGATGCAAAAAATCAGCTTTTTTGTGGCTCTGATCGGAATCCTTAATTGAGACCCAAGTTTAATGACCAGTAGAAATAATTATCACATCTCGGTTTTGGATTTTATTTGTCCAACCAACCAAGACTAAAATGATCAGTTACTCTCTTCATAAAACGGGCGCAAATTAGATTAAATTTTCCATTTTACTTCTTCTGTCTATTTCTTTTATGATTGTTTAGCTGCAGTTTAATACTCTATCTATCTCATATCTATCTATCTATCTATCTATCTATCTATCTATCTATCTATCTATCTATCTATCTATCTATCTATCTATCTATCTATCTATCTATCTATCTATCTATCTATCTATCTATCTATCTATCTATCTATCTATCTATCTCATATCTATCTATCTATCTATCTATCTATCTATCTATCTATCTATCTATCTATCTATCTATCTATCTATCTATCTATCTATCTATCTATCTATCTCAGATTTGTTAAAGTAGGTACCTACAGGAATTAAATCTTCTTTCACCACTTGACTAATACTTTCGGCAGAAACCTCAGGTCTTAAACTACTGTTTATATTGTGTAATATATTGCATTGTGTGTTTTTGGGGGGCTTTAGACACTTTTTGGACTCTGTCTGGGTTGTGTCGGATGCCGGGTCCCAATTCTGGATGATAGACCAGCTTTGTGGGGGCTATACACCTCCATTTTGCTTAACTCCCTGGGTGCTAATTTTTTGGTGTGGACTTTGAGCCCTGGCAGTTTAACATCAACTCTGTGACTCGTAGAGGCATAACTACTGGGCCCCAATGTAAAATCTCTAACAGGGCAACGACCTATTGTGTGCCATTTATAATCCTGGTGTCTTTTTATGTGGTAGAGGAGTTTGTTTGCCCCCTCAAGCATGAGGTCCTTAATACAATGGCCTCTTGTGCACCCCCTGTGGGTATGAATACCCCCTTTAAATCTATGAGAAGAGCAACTATTAGAGATGAGCGAATTGATTGTACATGGATCGAAATCGGTCCAAATCTCCCAAAAGTTTTTGATTCGGCTAAATGCAAAAGTTTTGGAGTTTGCGGCACATGAATCGTGAAAAACAGGATCACATGAACACGGGTGGGCTTTCCCATAATGCCTTGTAGGCAGTCTTCTCAAAATGCACAGCAGTTATCCCTCCTTCTAGCACAGCCAATCATGAGGGGCATAGATGGGTGACATCACTAATGCTGGATTGACGTTGAAGAGCTTAAAAGGGATTGGATACAGCCTAGAAGACATCAGAGAGTCAGATATGAGCTTTCAGGACAAGCAAGACACTTGGGATTTTTCGTCAAATTTATTTGGACCAAATCAGAACGGAAGGCCGATTCGATCGAATTGGACCCAAAATGAATTTTGGAAAATTTGCTCATCTCTACTAACAATTATCAAAAATTATATAGAGGGTAAATGTGATACCATTTTTGAAAAACAGTTAAGATTTCTCCCCGTGTTCATTCTAAATGAAAAGTAAATTACTCGAAAGGCAAATTAATTTAAACCCACATTGGTGATCCACTCGAAATCTCGGAAAGTTTTAGCTGAGACAAGTACATAGCGCTCAGTTGGACTGGTCATCAATATTCTTTGACATGAGACCCGCGGCACTGTGCAAATATTTAATGAAGGCTGAAGATGTTCTATGAGTATTTGAGATGCTGTAATGATTGTTTAGAGATTCACACTGATTCACTTCATGAACTGTTTGCTTTCAAGACAATTTGTTAAGGAGAAACACCTAGGCAAGTCTTTATTATTATGTCTCACACAGCAGTAGATATATTTCGACTTGTCACGGCAATCAAAAGGAAGATTTTTTTTCCCCGAGCTTATGCAGCTGAAAGAAAACAACATAACCATATAAAATGTGACACTGTGTATAAATGAGATGAATCCTCACGTCTCCGTATTACAGAAAAAGTACGATTAATTGATCACCGGCACTAACACATGTAGAAGAGGAGAAAATCGAAATGGATGAGGAGCCAACTTATATAATTACATGGAAATCTATGTACTAGAACCACAGCGTTTCGAATATCTGTAGTTGTTATGATGCAAGGACATCTACTGGATCTAGAGGAAGTCTTCAGTAGACTCTGTCCAGCAGTAGAGACATAGGAACCTCTTAAGGTCTCTATAGAATTAGCGCTGGTTCGATGAGAGACTCGAATCTAAATAAAACCACCCTTGACACCATCATGGAGGTTTGCAAATCTTGGCTCCTTGATTGTCTCTTTTGGACGACCAATTCCTGATGGAGCAGGTTGGTCGATAGGGAAGACAGAGGGTGGATTCTTTCTTGGTGGGTAAACTGGAGTGTCAGGTCAAGGCTAGAATGGAATCCGGCAATCCCGGCCAAGGGACAGAAGGTAAAATCTGGAGGCAGTACTCATGGTCAGACAAACCCAGTCAAGGAAGGATCACAAGATTGCAATAAGGTTACGGAGTTGGGTCAGAATCAATAACTAGGGTGCCAGGTAACACCAACAAGGCTGAAGATCCACCAAGGTTGGGCGGTCATCTTCTTGTTTAAATATCTCGTCTTATCTTGCCCTTGGGTGACATCATACAAACTTTTTGGAATCTTTTTATGAATCTACTCACTGTGGGAAATAAACCAGAACAAGAAACAAGTCACGACCAGGTGTTTGAAAAAATACAAATAATCTTTATTAAAGTCAATTAGACACATGGAGACAACGTATAACACTTAGACATAATAAAATGCCATGGACCCTCGAACACAAACGGAATCCGAACGTAAAAGCAGAGTAGCCCCCCAGATGTAAAAATGGTCTGACACAACCTATATATGGTTAAAGTGCATAAGTACATATTAATGAGCAGGTACTAGGCATGGTACGCTTTGCACAGATGAACACATAAATAAGTATAGAGAATATATATAAGGTACAATCTAAGTAAAAACGACATATAAAGTAGTATACCTACACCTGCGTATAAGAAGATAAATAGGAGATCAAGACCAAGAGGGGGACCTCTGCTTAACCCAACGCGCGTTTCGCTGGTGCTTCGTCAGGGGAAATGCTTGAGATGACAATTGCTTTTCCGTGAGCCTCCTGACAGGAGATCGACAAAAGAGAAGATGCAATCAAGATAACATTCATGATGCTCGACCCTCCTAACATGCCAAATGTGTTACACTTAAATAAAAAAAACAAAAATCAGTAAAGTCGTTGATTCCTTTTTTATTTTTCTTTAATAGTATAAAATGTTAGACAACCAATTTGGCCACCACTACAGTTACTACCACGGTTGTCACTCAGGATTCTTTAAAATATTTGTTTTTTGTACATAACACTAACAAAACATGAAATGATGAATAGACCGAGGCTGACGGCTGAAGAAGTGGACTATACGATCTTCTAAGATGGATCTTCTCATCTAGCACAGCTCATATACCGCCTCTCTTCATGCAGGACTTTTATATTGAGTGGAACTCATTAGCTGCCATGCCCCGGTAAAAAAATTGATGAGACTAATGGCCACTTTGTATCTATAAATTGATGGAAAATAATCAATATTGCATTTCAGTTCCACCGATTGATCCACGGGAGGTGAAGATCAACTGAGCCACAACTAATCCATTTCTGCCTTTTTTGACACATAGCGGCAGAATTACTAAGACTGTCTAAGATTTAGACGATGTAAACTTAGTCAGAAAATGCAGCAAATTTATAAAAGTGGTGTACGATAAATTTGGCACATCTACCACTTCTCTCTCGCTTATGCCACCTCTTGGTTGGCTTAGTTTACACCATTTTTTTTCATGCAATTTTGACGCACAATGTTGCATTTGAAGCCACGCCCATTTGTGTTTGACTCCACTCCTTTCCAACTAAGCCACACCCCCTTGACAAGTGTGTCTAAAACAGTTAAGAATTGTGATGCACAGCATATACCCCAGAATGCTGCCTCTATTTGAATAGTACATCTGCCCCATAGAGTGACGTGGACTTAATTAATAATGATGACAACAGATGTGAGGAACTTTATTAAGAAAATTTTTCCAATCCTATGAAAAACTATTGATCTTCAGGACTGTTTTTCACTAGATGTATTCCAAATCCAAGAATACCCTGAGATCAGCTGCCAAAGACATGCCCGGTGATGAGCGACGATCTTCACAATGATATGGAGCTCACTCATTTGTAGATATTTTAGGTTGAATCATCTTTAATAAACTGAGCAATTATCTTAAAGCGTGGAGTTCTGCCTGACTCAAAATCTAAGTGTCAAGTCAAGTGATTGGTTAAAGAGTCTGTCTGACTGAGGACACATGGACATCATAGAGGAGGATCCCCCACTCAGGACACCTCTTTGAGACAGATTTGAGTGCTCTGCTCAGGCGGACCTGGCCCATCTATATTTTACATTAATTTGACGGATCCCCATGTAATACTACATTTTCCAAGCAGTGGCCACTGCAGAGGAAATGTATGGCTGATCCGGGGATAACAGCCGAACACCATGATTTTTAGAAGATCGATCAGCTGATCACAGGGCCGGCTTCATGAGAAAACTCTTTTAAAGGAGTTGTCCAAAGTTTAGCAAAACATAATTACTCACCTTTTAAATTGCACAGTACTTTTATTTCCCCTGATCTCTGTTTACAAAGCTGCAGTAATAATGTGACATCTCGACAGTAGCAGCCAATCACTGGACACATCGGTGACGTGTCAACCTAACTGACGTCACTGCTGCGGCTATTAATTGGTAGCCACTGTGACGGGTGTGGAAGCTACGATAAGCAACAAAAAATTAGCAGCTATTAAAAAATTTTGCTAATAGAGGGGGTCCTTTCTTCAGGACCCTCATTTATTAGCAAGAGTAGGTAAAGAGTAGGTGGAGAGCAGGCGTAAATAGCGTCTCGAGCTCTGGAGGACTTAGCAGATCCATGAAGGGGCAAACACAGGCCCTTGTGCTGAATAGTATATAGGCCCTATCTTTCCAGCTCTCATTGGTAATTTAATGAGAGAGTAGTATTAGTCATAGAGCATTCCTTCATGACTCTCTAGAAAATGTCTTAAATATTACCTCTCCACTGATGGCTGGATGGAAATAATCTGCATAGTAACTTCCATGGAATCTAATGGACAGTAGGGAGCATTATTATTTTTCTTGGGCCCTATAGCCTGCTGGGCCCCTGTGCAGCTGCACAGGTTGCATAAATATTATGTCCTCCGCTGAATCTATGCATTACACCGACAGCTCATTCATTTCAGTAAGACCCGTGTAATACCTAATTTCCCCAGTGGTGGCACTGCAGGGAAATTGAGCACTTGCTGTGGGTTACTCTTTAGATAACCACTGATCGCTGAGGTTCCATTAGTAGGACACCCTGTAAACACTTTATCATCAGCGGACCACTCTAACAAAAAAAGGGATTGTCCAAAAGTGAATAATCCCTTTAAGTATCTATTGAATCATTGGTAAAATATGTCTTCGACCAACATGTTGTTATCTCTTCCTCTTCTATCATGTGGAGTTGGCTGCATATTAAATTGCCATTTGTGACTATTCTCAGCAATACCTGATGAGCGAACACAATTCCAGACCTAATATATGCACCAATTACCCCAACAGATAATGTCGAGGTTTCTGTACAATGATGAATAGATAGTGGTTTATATGTCCCTGACAATGAGGAAACATCAGGAAGGTTGGAGATTACTGATTATTACATCACTAGTTATAAAGAGCTCCATGCAGGAAGAAGAGAGGAGCTCCACCATGGTGTAATGTATTCCTGGCTATTTTATTCCATGGCGCACTCTCTGATGATAAATGATCTTTTAGAACCTCATACATTTCCCATCAAGCGGCATCATTACTTTAGTGAGTTATTGAAGAAGAAAATCACATCCTCATGACAAAGACGAAAATAAACAAAGTTACTATTCAATGCGTACGAGGTTCTTGATATTAATCAATGCACACGATCTTATTAGCATGCAAAGCTCTCGCTCTGCCCAGCCGCGCCAATTACCGCCAATCACATTTTATCAGGTAGACGAAATGTCGGGGCAACAAGCTCAGATAAGCTATTTCTCTGCATGAAGGTAAGAAACATTGTCCCAAGCACCTTCCATATTCTGCTGCTTAAAGTCAATCTCCACTTTTTAACACAAGGTCCAAAATTCTGTGTTAATTAGTTCCTTAAAATACATCTTTATAGCGATTTTTCTAGAAAGAGCTTCATATCCTCTGCATAGACATACAAAATTCTTGCTTCTTTTAGCCACCACTAGGGGGAGCTCATGAGCACATTGAATAAAGAATTATTATTCAATGTATAAACAGTATGCAGCTCCCCTAGTGGTGACTGCAGGCAGAACACGTTTGTCCATGAGCTGTTTCTGGTATTACAGCTCAGTCCTTCCCTAAAACAAACGCTCTTGTCAAAACCAATACAATTCAGTAAAGCTTAAAGAGATTTTTGCTAGGATATGCCATCACTTTTTGATCGGTGGGGTCTGTCCTCTGGAACCCCAACAGTCCTAAAAATGAAGGGGTCACATGACTGCTTTACACTACATCCCCTTCAAAGTTTTTCCCTGGTCAGCGGTGCTCCTGGCCACCGGCTGTGGCTATTCCTGTCAATGTGGCAGTGCTGGAGTTCCTTGCATGGCTCGGGAGCGCCCTGGTGCAGGGAAAATAGTGATGGAGCCACAGCCCAGCGCTGTGGTCCCTTTCTTCTCAGTATCGGTGGAGGACCCATCAGTTGGACCCCCACCGATCATAAATTGATGGCATATCCTAGCAATATGCCATAACTGTGATGGGAATAACCCTTTTATACAGTACCTGAGGGTTCGATGCATTTTATAAAGATTTAAGAAACACCAAAGAAAGAATCTCTGTGTCATGCCCCGTAATAGGTGTAACAGAATCGACCAATTTTACCAAGAGATTTTATATAAATGGGGCTAAGCTGTAATACCAGACACAACCCATAGACAAGAGTGGCGCTGTTGTGAAAAAAACAACACTTTTGTGAATCTTCTAAATCCGCTTTAGTTTGCGTAGAATAAGAAAAAGTAGGTGCTTGGGTGAAAACTTAAAGCAAAATACATGTCTTCCAAATTTTTATGTTAAATTGCACTTTAAGATAAGGAATCTAAGATATTATGAAGAATATATATTTTTTTAGGCTTTTTTTGCACCTCTACATAACCAGACAGCCTAATTAATACACCTGGATTTCTAGTTACTTGGTCTATTTCCGGAAGAGCCAAGATAATTGTAAAACTTGACCTTGTTGGATTCAAACCACCAAAGTAAATAAATGTAGAGAAGTAAAAGCTCTTAGCAGGTTTGTATCCTGGCGAGTTTTCCGAAATGGATGTTACTTTTTATTTTATTTTAGTTTTTAGTTCTTATAGTAAATGATTTATAAAATGTTATTACAGCGGAATTGTGAATACAGAAATGTACAAAGTTGGGGGAAGTTTCTGAATACCCTTTCCGGAGCTGATTGACCTCACCACACACCCAACCACAGAAGGTGCCCCATCCCGTACATTTTTTTTCCTTGTTGCTTACATTTCCGCCCCTGTAAAAATCACATCCCTGTGTATGTTCTCACCTCCTATTAAAATTGGTATAGACCAACCTGGAATGGGCCCCTGTCTTCAGGGGCCAAATAGCAGCTGCATTGGTTGCCTCTATGGTTCATACGATCTTGATTTCATTACTTTTTCTAGTAGGAAAGCAGTAGAGCGCCATCTATTGGTGTGTTAGAATGGGGTAGTGGAGATGTAAACAGCATGAGAAGGGGCTCCGCTTTTTGGGGATTTTTTATAGTCATGTAACGTGCCCCCAGTTAAATGATTGATGGAAGGCAGGAAAAAACACGAGATATGGAACACAGCGTATGATGTAGACAAGGGTTAATACCGGAGACGCTTCAATCACAGTATATTGGAATATTTTATATATATATATATATATATATATTAACACTAGGTACAATGCAACATAATATCAGCCTTGTTTAGCTCACAGGGGATAGTCTAACCTGGATACAATTGTAGCAAACTATCAGTGGTGTCAGCAGGATTAGATTAAACATATGTAAGGCCTCTGAAAGTCAACAAGAATGTTTCCATTCATCAACAAGTAGCATAGATCTCGAAATTGTTGAACTAAAAACAAAAACGTATTAGAAAGTTCATTGTGCAAGGATTAAACTTTATTTAAGGCCTTATTTACACGAACGTTGCGCACCTAGGACGTGAAAAACTGAAGTTCATACTTTCCTATGACGCTTATCACGTACATGTACGTGATAATGTGTCAAGGAGTTCAAGGGGTTGTTCTTATGGCACAAACCCTTTTTAAAAGCAAGCCTCCTAGGCAATCCTTTGAACACTGAAGGTTTCTACCCCCACTGATGTGGCCATCTGAAAATATCTCCTGCAGCGGCCTCTGCAGGAGAATTGTAGTACTGCATGGTGCCCATATTTAGTCACACCAACTTGGCCAGAGCAAAAGCCTTTCTTTCCAGAAACTCTCCCCTCTAGCTAATAGTGGGGAGTCCTATGAAGGGGACCTCCTTCTATGACAGCCATATGCCTTAATAAGTCATAGTAACTAATTACCAAATTTTGTAAGGCTGAAAAAAGACATAGGTCCGTCTAGTTCAGCCTATTATCCTGTAATGTTTATCCAGAGGAAAAAACCCATGAGGTGGAAGACACTTTTTCTCATCTTAGGGAAAAAAAATCCTTCCCGACTCCAATATGGCAACCAGAATAAATCCCTCGATCAAAGACCCATCTCCAGTAATCTGGTACCCAAAACCTGTAATAACATTAGACTCAAGAAAGACATCCAGGCCCCTTTTAAAATCTTTAAGTGATTTCCCCATGACAATTTCCCCTGTCAGAGAGTTCCATAGTGTGACTGCTCTTACTGTAGAGAATTCCATAGTCTCACTGCTCTTACAGTAAAGAATCTTCTATGTTGGTGTAGAAACCTTCTTTGGTCTGGACGTGGTTACCCCCTTGTTATATTTACAGTCCTGGGTATAAATACATAATGAGAGAGATCTCTGTATTAACATTTGATATATTTACACATAGTTATTAGGTCGCCCCTCAGCTCTCTTATTTCTAAACGAAATAACCCTAATTATCTTTCTGGGTACTGTAGTCTCCATTTATCACTTTAGTTGCCCGCCTTTGGACCCATTTAAGCTGTACTATGTCTTTCTTGTGCACTGGCGCCCAGTACTGAACACAATATACCATGTGCGGTCTGACTAGTGATTTAGAAAGGGGTAGAACTATGTTCTCGTCCTCTACATCTATGCACATTTTAATGCGCCCCATAATTTTTTTTTTGCCTTTGCAGCAGCTGCCTGACACTGGTTGCTACAAATAACTTTAAAGTCAATTAAAAATTCCTAAGTCCTCTTCCATGTCAGTATTTCCTGGTGTTTTTCCATTCATTATGTAATGGTGACATGTAGTTTCATTTTCCTTCTGTATTACCTTACATTTATCAGTGTTAAACCTCACTTGCCACTTTTCTGCCCGATCCTCCAACTTCTGCAGATCAATTTGTAACAGAATATTGTCTTCCTTTGTGCCAATAACTTTACACAATTTAGTTTCATCCGCAAAAATGTATATTTTACTTTTCAATCCCTCTCCAAGGTCATTAATAAATATATTAAAGAGAATTCGGACCCCTGTGGTACCCCGCTAGTAACAATCATATGTCCAGTTGGGGCAACCACTTTAAAACCATGCAGGTATATGGCTGTTCGTTGACGCTCCATTACCTCCCGGACCTCATCGCAGCGGTTGAAGGCTCCTTATATTGTTCTATTCAAACCCCCCAAAAAAGTAATGCATCGGCATCAATAAAGCCATTAGCTTCATCCCTACTGAAGCCGGAATATGACCTGTAATGATATAGTTAGGTTAGTATTCAAAAGATGATTTTTCTCCTATACAGGGATGTCACAAGACATCCAGCGAGCCATCAATCTGTGCTGTATTAAAATATCCCAGTTATGCTAAAAACAGGACTTGTCAGAGAGCATGAAAATCACTACGGAGGTTTATAGGGGAAATAAACAAAGGCAGCGATGCACATGAAATACACAGGAGGAATTAGGCACAGACAGAGGTAACGGCACGGCAGCACGCAGGACAAATCTGCACGGTGACAGTCTAAAATCCCATCAGGCATCATCTGCATGGTACTGATAAATCATTGCCTTGTCTCCGCGCTCCGATGGCGAGCTCACATGTGCGCTTCTGAAAACTATTTACATTTCCTATTAAGAGAGAAAGTACTTAAAGGGGATCTCTATGATTCTGTCAATAGCGCTGATGTGGCCAAGCACATGTGGGGCCCTAACTAGCTGATCCTAAAGACCACAGACGAGATGGGGGGGGGGGGGGGAAGGGTTGACCATTTTCTTTTCTCCAATATGCAAAATAAAAAGGATAAATGCATTGATCTCAGGGGACGTATTATGGCCATATCCAAACCCATATGGCAGTAATTCGCAACCCTTTTATTATGGGGGGGGGATTTTCTCCCTTGTGGTGAACCGTACAGCAGCCTTATAGTGACAGCTCTCGCTTTGCTGTCTTCTGGGGGACCCCTAACCAGATTTCACGAAACATCAGGGTACCATGAGACTTTAGCTGGGAAACGATGCCATATAGACAACTTTACATGAATAAAAGGAGCCGTTGCTACAGCCAGGGTCCCTGACGTTACTGTGTGGTGCCAAATTGTAACAGGATATGAGCATTATCATAGACAAGAGAGAAGACGAGGGGCATTCACTTTTTTAACTTTACCAATGCCTTTTAAGAATAGATCAAAAAAAGGGATGCAGTAGATATTCTGCCTTCCACCCGTATCTCATGCTCAATAAATCGTAAACTGTAACTATGTTATATTTTATTAGGCGTTGATATCCAGACACAGCTGCCCTTTTAGGGTGGCAACTGTTAATAGTAGGAGATTGGCCTTATATATTTTTTTAAATGGTTTTAACTCTAGAAATGAAGCCTTCAATTCTTCTAATTTTGCCAGTTTTTCACACTGAATGTGTCCAGATTGTGAATGGAAAAGATGTTTCTCCCTCTCGCAGCAGGAAGTCCCAGCATGGGAATCATCTACTAAATTACATCCAGTCAAGCTGCTGCAAGTAACAAAAGCCTTAGGCCCTATTCACACAATTTTTTGGCGCTGATTTTGACGTGAAAACCGCATCGGAATCAGCGTCAAAAAACGCCCCAAACCTCCTCCCATTGATTTCATGAACATTTTTTGTGCACTGGCGGAAAAAAAAAGGAACATGACCTTTCCGCCTCAAAAATCTCATTAAAATCAAAGGGTGATGGAAAGAAACGCAGCAAACGTTTATTTAACGTGGTTTTTGATGCATTTTTTAGCAAAAGACGGTCACTGTTTTTTTCTTTTGCCTGTTGAAGAGTTAAAAGGAACAACTAAAAATACACATGTGGTACAAAACCACTTTTAAAAAAAACGGAGATAGATTTTTCCAGGCAGTATAATCTTCCTGTAAAAAAACTCAGTGTGAACTGACCCTTAGTTCTCTTCTCCTTAAAAACTGAGGCAGCTCCCTTAGTGCTAAACATCAAACCCCCCCCAAAAAAAAAAAAAAAAAAAAAAAAAAGCTTTGTCAGCAAGAAACGATAAAAATATACTAAATTGATGAAAAATAAATGTGCCGTATTGATTGACAAGGGCAGTGTCAGACTGGGGTTCCTGTGCCCACCAGAGGAAATGATTCTCAGGGCCCAGCCGCCATCTTTACAGAACATGTGAATGCCCACTTTTAATTACATTGTAATATTTGTCATTATCATTGACACAAGACATTACTCAATAGGATCTAATAGGTTATTTATGACTTAACTCATTAGAAATAGACCCTAGTGGCAAGTGATTGGCTCCAATGTCAACTCCAAATGGTGATGTCTTCTGGTGGACCCATTATTGTGTCTTTCATTCTTCCCTAAGACAGCTTTTTTTCAGCCGAAGTCCCCTTAGCAAATATCTGAGGTGTCCCAGGAGTCAACGTACCAAGTAATAACAAACCCCGATGGAGTGTTGCTGTGTCTGGTTCTCTCTGGATCATTCCGTTACATTAAGATCTCGAGTCTCCTGCCCTCCGGATTTTCGGGTGTATTTTTTGTTTGAAGACATTTATGTTATTACTTGACCTCTGCCACTTTATTTTTGGTAAGCGATGTTCTGCAGCAGCTGTTACTTTCAGGTATAATTTGATGTCGTATAAATGTGCTAACCTTTCCTTCTTCAGTCGTAATGTAACGCGCAACAACTGGAAATCGCCAGAGAGCAAAATATCTTAGTCCATTATGTTCTGGTGACATTTGTGGTGACCCTTTTTGCTTCCCCTTAAAGGGAATGTGTCGCTAGAATTTTTTTATATATTTTTTTTCAGTTAAACAATTATTATTTAAGTGATTACACATTGTTTTAATTGTTTTAATTTTTTCACAAGTCAGGAAATATTATAAATTAGATTCTAATTTATAACATTTCCATGTGCTGGTCACTAAAGGGAGCAGTTCCCAAAATTGCAGCATGTTCAATGTGGTAAAGCAACCTCATTGCTTTATGCTGCAATTTTGGTGTGGACACACTCTCTAGTGTCCTCACACAATCCCCCCTCCCTTATTCTGGCTAGTGCCAGGAGAAGGAAGGGTTTGAATCTTCAAACCTCCTACACTGGGTACTGCCATTTTCTGAGCGACTGCACAGTGTAGGAGGATTAGATACAGGGCTCAGACGACAGTATCACACGAACACACACGCACATAATACACACATCACATACACTAACATAATACACACATCACATACACAAACATAAATTACCTTCTCCTGCCGCCGCTGCCGCCTCTGCTCCTATTCCTTGCGCCTTCGCTTCCTTGAACATATGATCGGAAGCCGGGGCCGGAAGTCGTCATCTTAATGTCCGGCAGCGGCTTCCGGTCCACATGAAAATGGCGCCGGATTTCGCTCTGCTAGCGAGCTTCGTTTTGGTCTGTGTGTGAGCGGCGCATGCGCCGTTCCCACACAGACGGAGTACGCTGCAGAGAATGGAACGGCTCCCGTTCGCATTCTCTATGGGGCTGTATGTGCCGTATTCCATCTCTGTATGTGTCATTAATCGACACATACAGAGATGAAAAAAAAATGGCAGCCCCCATAGAGAAGAAAAAGTAAGAAAAAAGTAAAAAGTAGAACACAAGAACACAAATAAATCCAATTTATGTTCATATCATACTAAAAGCAATATGATGAAAAAAAATAATATTTCATGACACCTTCCCTTTAAGGTAGCGTCTAATTGGTCAAAAGCCTTGAAGAATCTAGTTGATAAATGCCAAAATGGACACAAACAAATGATACAAAGTACAGTCTCAATACAACTTAGCGGAAAAAAGAATTTCTGCTTTGGCAGGTTGAAAAAAAAAATTTCCTCCAAGAGAAGATGTGAAGGTCTCTACACGTGAAAACAGTAGGAACCAGGGGAAAATGCATTGGTTTGATCATAGTGAAATATACTGTCGTTTGGAATTTTTGGCATGATTGATCTTCAGACATGTCGACCTCAAGTGTTCTCACCATAGGTTCCATGGACTTAATGGCTTCACGTAGCTCTGTTGAACATGAATGGTGGACTAAATTTGTTCAGAACGCCCTAGCTACTGGAACCCCCACTAATGTGACCCAATCTCTTCAGTTTTCAGGCTATTCTACTATATTAATGCCCTATTTACCTCCCCAAAAACAAGAGATAATTCTGATCACATGGGCGACAAGGTTTATTGATGGTAACCTAATGACCACCTCCAACCATCGGCTTGGTCATGAATCAGAGTTTTCCTTCTATTTCTTAATAGTAGATTATAGTACATATTATCTTCTTCCCATACGACCAATAGACATAGACCTCTTATTCTTATATTTATGGGATTTGTCTTCACTTCTGTTCTTGAGTCGCCTAATCCTCTAATTTATTGTCCTCCAATGTAAGTGAATAGTCAAGTGGTGCGATGTTGTTTTAATGAAGAGGAAATGTAAAATGTTAATAATAGAGGATAACGATCAATTAAGCCATTTGTCTGCCCTTCTAATTAAAAGGTGACCCTAATAAAGAAGGCTTTTGCTTCATTAAATACTTTTATACATTGTAGTCGAGATATACAAAATCTGGGGCTTGAAAAGGGACTTCTTTCTTAAATTGCTGGTAAGGAAACTCCGAAATTCTACCCATCCCCTTAATGCAGTAAAAATAATTGACTGCAGAATCAATGGGATTTTATCAGATTATTCTGGATTATTGGACAGTCATAGAAAAGTATCTAAAACTCACTTGTAAAATTAGAGTGCATCCATGTTTTTGCCCATGGGGAAAGCTTGTAGGTTAGAGTGCATCCATGTTTTTGCCCATGTAGGTTAGCAAAACCAGCTGGACGAAGGTATCTAGCGATGTAGAGTCCCTCAAGTAGAAGAGTTAGCGGACCCTAGAGATGGATACAATAGTGAGGGATGGAGTAACAAAGCTGGTTGCCACAAAATAATGGATTCAAGAAAAGTTACTTACATAGCGTTACATATTATCAATCTTTATACAATACCACAAGATCCCCAGATATGTAGGAAGCTATCATGAGTCCTAGATTTCCATCCTCAAAGAGGTACCCCCAGACAGATTTGGTTCTACAGTGTAACCTATACAATTTTAGAAAAAAGGTGAGTTTCAAGGGATTTCTTAAGTTTTACATTCATGGCCGATACTTGAGACCACCAGTGATCAGCAGAATCCCTTCACTGCAATGCCCGACACAACAAGGTCCATGCCTGTGTGGGGTGAACGAGGCAGAACTGCAGATCCGCACACAGCAGCATGTATTGCTGTCACGGTCACAGGGTATGTGGACCCACTAGGACGCTCCGCCGTAGCGGAGAGGCAGCTGACCAGGTCACAGTCTATACAAAAGTCTATAGCAGTTTGTAACACTTGGGTACATGAACTAGTCCAGACAGTGGCTGCGGCTTCAGCACGGATGGAGGTCGGTACAGCAGGTAGCGCCAGACGTGGCGGGCAGTATCCGATGTGGCAGAAGACACTGGACGTGGCGGAAGACACTGGACGTGGCGGAAGACACTGGACGTGGCGGAAGACACTGGACGTGGTGGAAGACACTGGACGTGGCGGAAGACACTGGACGTGGCGGAAGACAGCAGGTGCAGTAGACACGACTCCAACACTGGTATGCACAGGAACAAGAACAGCACGGGATACAGGAACAGGTAACAGGGCACGGGTAACAACTGAAACGGGAAACACTAAGGGACCATTTGCAAGACAGACTTGGGATAAACTAACAACACTCAGGCAAGAATCAGAAGGGCTGGAGCCTTATAGACCAGGAAATCATGTGGTTGATAATGATAATTGTTTTACAGGTGCGCGCGCTGGTCCTTTAAGAGCATGCACGAGTGTGCGCGCGTGCACCCTACGGGACACAGCAGACCGTGAGCGCTGGTGTCTCCTAGGAAGGATCCATCGCTGCGGGCGTCGGGAGGTGAGTAAACCCGACGGCTCGTGGCCATGGACGCTACAATTGCGAGTGCCACTGCCCCGTCGTTCTGCTTATTGGTGAGGGACCTAGGGGTGGGATCACCAATGATCACATATTAATGGCTTATCATAACGATAGGCCATCAATATCAAATACTGGTAACCCCCTTTAAGGCTTTTTTCTCTGTTATGTCTCCATAGGTCATTCCCAGTACACCTGCTCAAACCTTACAGTCATTGTCAACCCGTCCAACATGAGAATGCCATTTCCTACATTTAGTGTTTTTGTTTCCAAAACTTGACCATTAATTTTCCCTACATTGCCCTGACCACATCCATGCCCTCTGTAATCACTCTTGGCAGGCCGGTTCACTATACCAGGTCCTCTTCTTAAATTGACGTCCGCACTATGGTTCGTGTGAGCACAGTTGGTGTTGCTGACGTGCACTGGAAGGGAGGAAGGTTGTGAAAAAATTAACCATTTGGAGTTCTGCTATGCCCCCCCCCCCCATGTCCGTAGCTAAGAGCCTCCCATTCATCTCTCTCTTTGGTTTACCTTATATCACCTTTAAGAATTTTTCCTAATCCGAATATTATTATATTAAAAACTCCGGTCGGATCACAAGAATGCTAAATACCATGGAAAACTAAGTGCGTCACTTATGCAACATTTTAAACCTTCTTCGGAAATTTAAACATCAAGAAATGAAGATAAAATATCAGCACGGCCATTGGCCTCATTCCAGGAAACTTCAAAACCCTCTTCTGCTGATAAAATTAGCTAATAAGCTTTCGCCCTTCTACAGGGTGAGACTTTACCGCTGAAAATGACATTTTCACTGGTTGGTTTTATTTATAAGGTTACCGACGTTAAAATTTAGACACATTGATTTAGGTGTTTGCTACATTATTTAAAAATGACATTTTTTGGGAATTTCTCCAGAATCTTTTAATCTTCCTAAGATTATAATAAATAATATATGACTTCCAACAATGTATTTTACATAAGGAGCAGAATCTGCCAGCTCACCTGTAGACTGGGGTCTGGAACGCTTCAAGATCAATCTGTTCCTTTTAGGACATTTTCAAAATATCAGCGATGTCATCAAGCCAGGGGACACAAGGAACTCCTATTCCAGGCATAATGTGACAGGGCAGGTCTAAAAATCTATCTATCTATCTATCTATCTATCTATCTATCTATCTATCTATCTATCTATCTATCTATCTCATGTCTATCTATCTATCTATCTATCTATCTATCTATCTATCTATCTATCTATCTATCTATCTATCTATCTATCTCATATCTATCTATCTATCTATCTATCTATCTATCTATCTATCTATCTATCTATCTATCTATCTATCTATCTATCTATCTATCTATCTATCTATCTATCTATCTATCTATCTCATATCTATCTATCTATCTATCTATCTATCTATCTATCTATCTATCTATCTATCTATCTATCTATCTATCTATCTATCTATCTATCTATCTATCTATCTATCTATCGTCCAGCGTGTGAGCAGCACATTTGAGAAGAGACCAACAGCATCCTGCACATGCTCAGTGCACAGATGAAGCCGAGGCCAGAACACCTGGACTCCTCTCAGGACTCTACTCTTGTAATGTACAGGCAGCGTACTCTGTATTATAACTTATTTTTAGAAAAAAATGCTAAAATGGAGAGTTGTCAGAGGGGCATGTTTGGCACGCTAAAACCCCAGCAGTATAATGACGTGTTGGTGGTTTAGTGCCCTAAAATCTAGCGACAAGTTCCCTTTAAAGTCTGGTTATAGAAGAGTATTATTGATATGTCTCAACATTGTGATGGACCCCATAGACTCCCATGTAAAGATTTATTTGCCAAATATTCCTTATCCCATTTACACATTATATACCCGAGGTGGTGGGAATACAGGAACTCTACACCATACTCGCTGGAATTGTCCATATCCGGAACCTTACAGCCAGTCCATACTCCAGCTGATCTCTGAACTTTGACATCAGCAGAAGACTAGATCTCCGCTAATGCCACTTCTTATTATGGCTTTTCATATAATTCCACCACAATTCTGAAAATTGGTCTGTAAAATACTTATAATAACAATGATTGCTGTAACAAGATAGTGGAAGAGCCGTACACTTCCGAAATTGGATGAAGTTGTTTCATCTATAAACAAAACCTTTTTATATGAAAGATTAAGTCTATGACTATTTTGCTATTACTACCTTTCAGCTTGTGTGGGATGCGTAAGTCCTAGATACGTTTCTTTGTAAAATCTGATACATTTCTTTGTAAAATCTGATACATTTCTTTGTAAAATCTGATACATTTCTTTGTAAAATCTGATACATTTCTTTGTCAAATCTGATACATTTCTTTGCACTATTTAATTCAAACATTTGCATTCCTAGTAATGGCAATTACATTGTATTGATGTCACGCTGTGACTTGTTATTTTATTTCTTTGTACATGTATGTTTTGATTTCACTGCACAATTTTGCAAATTGTACAAAATTGTCCTATACGCTGCTCTGCCTGTAGTCTGTAGATGTTTTTATTGCAATTTGAAATTGTTTTACTCTTTTGAAAAATTCTATAAAAATCATTTAAACATAAAAAAAAGTGTTAAAGTTAAAGAGAAAAAAGACCACAAACATTGGCATACATAGAAAAGAGAAGACCCCATAGGAAAGATAAAACTGGGCCCCCATTATGATGCTAGGCTTTCCCATCGGTCCTGGGTTTTGTTATCCCCCCCACACACACACTCTTTCTATTGGTCCAATTCCCTACCCCCTTGTTTGTTGATGAGCAGTTGTCCTTTAAAGGGGGGTCCTGCATAAATACTAGCCCCCAACCAGGACTGGGTCCACTCTCTCCAAGGGTCCCATAGCTGCCTCAATGGTAAGTATGCCCTTGACTACAATATTATGAATCGATCCCAAAAACAGAAGAGGAGACATTATGGAGAAATATTATAAAGATGGTCACATGAAAGCTAAATCTTCATATAATAATAATCAGTATTTTTATTTTTGTATTTTTTATTTTTGTTACTTTTGCCCAGGACCAGGCGCTGTGCCCTTCATCACATTTTTAACAACAGTTTTCATTTGATTCTGAAATCTTCCAGGGCTGATCTTTTTTATTTCTTGTTGCATGGAGACCTGTCTGCAGCAGAATCATTTCATTTGTAGCACTCAAATCTCATACTCTGTCCTCCTGCTCTGAAGACGGAGAACATAACCATCTTTTTATTCATTTAAATTGGCTCAAATGTTGTTCTTTCAGCCTTTTTGACATTTGCACAAAATATTACATAAGTCACAACCACTGAGGATCTATCATTAAAATACTCTGTTGCTAAGCAAAATTATTATTTTTTTGGCTGTTTTTGACTTTCGCATCAGTATAAAGATATTTTTACTTTCCCTGGTTCACTTATCTCTATATCTGAGCAGACTGTAGGGCTCCATTGTTGGGCAGCACAAACCTGTTTTGTTAATGTATTTATGGCTTTTTATCCACCGCCACGGTCAATTTCATTATATTTATTTATTTTTTTCAAAACGAACTACAGGCCCTTTTACACGGGCCAATTATCGGGCAAACAAGTGTTCATATAACGCTCGTTCTAGATAATTGCCCCGTGTAAACCGGGCAACGATCAGCCGATGAAAGAGCAAACACTCGTTCATCGGCCTATCGTATCGTTCTCAATGCTGAAACTATTATCGTTGTCGTCAGCACGTCTCCCTGTGTAAACAACGATGTGCTGCCGACATGATAGAAATGTATGGAGACGAGTGATCAGAGTAACGAGCGCTCTTACCCATACTAGCTCCGTGTGAAGGGAGCAAACGATCGCCGATCAAAGAGCTGTCTCATTGATCGACGCTCGTTTACACGGCCCACGTTGGTCCATGTAAGATGACCTTTAGACAACGGCAATAGATACAACATGTCCAACTGAAGCAATTAATGGTGTCTTTACAATAAAACTTAAATGACCTCCTCGAAGGTGTCATTTTACACCATTTATTTTTTTATTTGAAGGAATAATTTCTTCCAAAATTTGGTAAATTAATAAAAATAAATAAAACCAGTTCATTTTAAATTAATCTAAATAAATATCAATAATAATATTAATATAAATAGTAATATGAAAACATAAATTACATATACAGAATATGAAACAAAACATATTAGGTTAAATATCATTATTATAATAATAATAATAATAATAATAATAATAATAATAATAATAATTATAATAATATAAAAACATAATTACATATACAGAATATAAAACAAAAAAATATTAGGGATCACCATCGATCAGCATTAACCTGAGTGTGAACCCTTCAAATTCCCAGCAGTGCCACCACAGGAGAAATGAAGCATTGCACCAGTACCCATTCAAATCACCAGTCTGTCCATGTAATGCGCAGACATGTTGGCTCCTCTAGACACTGTAATGGCAGGAAGGAGGTGAAGGGAAAGTGAGCCCTAATCTACCCACCGCCCTGTCCCTGCCTACTTGCAACGACCCGCCCTAGGCGACGGGGTACAACTGGGCGGCGGTCCCTACGCTGTCTAAGTGCACGGGAGAACAAACAGGGAACACGCAAGGGAAGGGGCAGTAGCCACGGAACGCCGCGAGGAAACGGAGCGGTGAATGAGTAGTCAGGACCAGGATGAAGTGGAGTATACCAAAGTGAGCACGGAGAAGGAAGCAAGCCAGGGGCAAAGCAAAGCAGGTTAAGCGGAACTGCAGCAAGGCAGAAGCACGGCAGAAGCAGGCTGGAGCAAGCAGCAGTGAGGCCAGGAATCCAGAAGAATTACAAGCACTGAGGAAGAGAACACTGCAGGTAATAAAGGACAGGGGGCGGAGCTAACTCCGACTGACCAGGCCGCGATAGGCTCTCCCACTCCTGAGCCTGCCACCCTGGTTGGTGGGAGATGGTGTCAGTCGAACAGGTCTGGCCTCAGGTGTGGATTGATTAATCCCAGGAGTATACCTAGACGTAGTACCTGGCAGATCCCTAACAGTACTCCCCCTTTTATGAGGGGCCACCGGACCCTTACTAAGAGGACCCGGTTTAGTAGGGAAGAGAAGGTGGAACCTCCAGATCAATACCCCAGCGTGAACATCACGGGCAGGTACCCAAGTCCTCTCCTCCGGCCCGTATCCTCTCCAATGGACCAGGTACTGGAGGGAGCCCTGGACCATCCTACTGTCCATAATCTTGGCCACCTCGAATTCCACCCCCTCAGGGGTGAGAACGGGAACAGGAGGTTTCCTCGAGGGGGACCAGAACGGGGAGCAGCGTTTAAGGAGGGAGGCATGGAAGACGTCATGTATGCGAAAAGATGGGGGCAGCTCCAGATGGAAGGATACAGGGTTGAGGACTTCAATGATCTTATAAGGTCCAATAAATCGGGGAGCAAACTTCCTGGACGGGACCTTAAGGCGCAAGTTCCTGGACGACAACCAGACCAAATCCCCGACGACAAACCGGGGGTTAGCAGAACGTCTACTATCCGCCTGAATCTTTTGTGCGCTCTGGGACGCCTCTAGGTTCTTCTGAACCTGGGCCCAGACAGTGCACAGTTCCCGATGAACATCCTCTACCTCAGGATTATTGGAACAACCAGGGGAAACGGAGGAGAACCTTGGGTTAATCCCGAAATTACAGAAAAATGGGGAGACCCCTGACGAGTTACTGACCCGGTTATTCAGGGAAAATTCAGCAAGGGGAAGGAATGAGACCCAATCGAATTGACAGTCAGAGATGAAACACCTTAAATATTGTTCCAGGGATTGGTTAGTCCTTTCCGTTTGGCCATTAGTTTCGGGATGGAAGGCGGAGGAGAAGGACAGATCAATCTCCAACTTTTTACAAAAAGCTCTCCAAAATAAGGAAACAAATTGTACCCCTCTGTCAGAAACGATATTGACTGGGGCCCCATGGAGACGCAGGATGTGTTTCACAAACAAAGAAGCTAACGTCTTGGCGTTAGGTAGCTTTTTAAGGGGCACAAAGTGGCACATCTTGCTGAAGCGCTCTACTACCACCCACACCACCGACTTGCCCTGAGATGGAGGCAAATCGGTGATAAAATCCATGGAGATATGGGTCCAAGGTCTCTGGGGAATGGGCAAGGAACGTAGTAGGCCCGCAGGTCGGGACCTAGGGGTTTTGGACCTAGCGCAAACCTCACAAGCGGCGACGTAAGTCCTAACGTCTTTAGGCAACCCAGGCCACCAATAGTTTCTGGTAATGAGGTGTTTGGTGCCCAAGATGCCAGGATGACCAGATAGAGCGGAGTCATGGTTTTCCCTGAGGGACGTTCCCGGGAGCTGCACCCTGATCAGCCGCGATATCAGAAGCTAAATCAGAATCCGTGGCAGAAACGATTATACCAGGGGGTAAAATACAAGCAGGATCCTTCTCGGAAGGAGGATTGGCCATGAAACTACGTGACAGAGCATCAGCCTTAATATTCTTGGACCCAGCCCTATAGGTAACCAAGAAATTAAATCTGGTAAAGAATAGTGCCCACCGAGCTTGTCTAGGATTAAGCCTCCGGGCTGATTCTAGGAAAACCAGATTCTTGTGATCCGTAAGGACCGTTACCTGGTGTCTGGCCCCCTCCAGGAAGTGCCGCCACTCTTCAAAAGCCCATTTAATGGCTAGAAGTTCGCGGTTGCCAATATCATAGTTACTCTCCGTGGGCGAAAACTTCCTAGAGAAGTAAGCACAGGGGTGGAGATGGGTGAGGGAGCTGGTACCCTGGGACAAGACGGCCCCCACTCCCACCTCGGATGCGTCAACCTCCACAATAAATGGCTCCTCTTGATTGGGCTGAATCAGCACGGGGGCCGAGATAAAGCACTTCTTGAGGGTCTCAAAGGCCTGGACGGCCTCAAGGGGCCAATGGAGGACATCAGCACCCTTGCGAGTAAGGTCCGTAAGAGGCTTAGCGACGACCGAGAAGTTGGCAATAAATCTCCTGTAATAGTTGGCGAACCCTAAAAAACACTGTAACGCCTTAAGGGAGGCAGGTTGGACCCATTCCGCCACAGCCTGAACCTTGGCAGGGTCCATGCGGAATTCATGAGGAGTGAGGATTTGCCCTAAAAATGGTATCTCCTGTACCCCAAAGACACATTTTTCAGTCTTAGCAAACAGATTATTCTCCCGAAGGACCTGGAGCACCTTCCTGACATGCTCCACGTGGGAGGACCAGTCCTTGGAAAACACCAGTATGTCATCAAGGTACACAACAAGAAAATTACCCAGGTAATCTCTCAGGATTTCATTAATAAAATTCTGGAAGACAGCAGGGGCATTACACAACCCAAAGGGCATGACCAGGTATTCGAAATGACCCTCGGGTGTGTTGAACGCAGTTTTCCACTCATCCCCCTCTTTGATGCGGATAAGGTTATATGCCCCCCGTAGATCGAACTTGGAAAACCATTGGGCTCCCTGAACCTGATTAAAAAGATCCGGAATCAAAGGAAGTGGGTACTGGTTCCTTACGGTGACCTTATTCGGGTTACGATAATCAATGCACGGCCTAAGACCACCATCCTTCTTCCCCACGAAGAAGAAGCCAGCACCTACAGGAGAAGTCGAGGGACGAATGAAACCCTTGGCCAGGCATTCTTGGATATACACCCTCATAGCTTCACGTTCAGGACATGAAAGATTAAATATCCTACCCTTAGGAAGCTTGGCACCAGGCACCAAATCGATGGCGCAATCGTAATCTCTATGGGGGGGCAACACCTCGGAGGCCTCCTTAGAAAACACATCGGCGAAGTCCTGAACAAACTCAGGAAGCGTGTTTACCTCCTCCCGGGGAGAAATAGAGTTAACAGAAAGACATGACATAAGACATTCACTACCCCATTTGGTGAGATCCCCAGTATTCCAATCAAACGTGGGATTATGCAACTGCAACCAGGGAAGACCTAATACCAGATCAGACGATAATCCCTGCATCACCAGTACAGAGCACTGCTCCAAATGCATGGAGCCAACAAGGAGTTCAAAAACAGGAGTATGCTGAGTAAAATAACCATTAGCAAGGGGAGTTGAGTCGATACCTACTACAGGGATAGGATAAGGTAAATCAATAAAAGGCATCTTTAGAGACATAGCAAATTCCACAGACATGATATTAGCAGATGAGCCAGAATCCACGAAAGCACTGCCCATGGCAGACCGGCCAGCAAACGAGACCTGAAAGGGAAGCAAAATTTTATTGCGTTTCACATTAACGGGAAATACCTGTGCGCCCAAGTGACCTCCCCGATGATCACTTAGGCGCGGAAGTTTTCCGGCTTCTTATTCTTGCGCCTGGGACAGGTGTTCAGTAGATGCTTGTCGTCCCCACAGTAGAAGCAGAGACCATTCATTCTGCAAAACTCCCTACGTTGTCGAGGGGACATGGAGGCCCCGAGTTGCATAGGTACCTCCGAGTCCTCCGTGGAGGGGCGAGGAGACGGGACCTCGGGGGGAATCGCAGAAAAGTCAGAGGGGAGCACATTGAAGCGTTCAAGCTGACGTTCCCTGAGACGTCGGTCAAGTCGTACTGCTAGGGCCATAACCTGGTCAAGGGAGTCAGAAGAGGGGTAGCTAACCAGCAGATCCTTCAGGGCGTCAGATAATCCTAACCTAAACTGGCACCTTAGGGCCGGATCGTAGAAGCTACGCACCACTTTCTAAAATCAGAACAGTATTCCTCAACCGGTCTCCTACCCTGACGTAAGGTCACCAGCTGACTCTCGGCTAAAGCAGTCCTGTCAGTCTCGTTGTAAATGAGTCCGAGGGCAGAGAAAAAACGATCAACAGAGGAAAGTTCAGGGGCGTCAGGAGCCAAGGAGAAGGCCCACTCTTGGGGCCCTTCCTGGAGTCGGGATATGATGATACCCACCCGCTGGTTCTCGGAACCTGAGGAGTGGGGTTTTAGGCGGAAATACAGTCTGCAACTCTCCCGGAAGGAGAGAAACGTCTTACGGTCCCCTGAGAACCGGTCAGGCAACTTGAGGTCGGGTTCTAGAGGTGAGGTGAGGGGTACTACTAAGGCAGCGTCACCCTGGTTGACCCTCTGGACCTGTAGGGAGAGGCCCTGCATCTGCTGGGTCAGGGTCTCAAGGGGGTCCATGATAGCGTCAGCGTAGGAGAAAAGGTAGACTAGATAGGGGCTTGTAATTATGTAATGGCAGGAAGGAGGTGAAGGGAAAATTAGCCCTAATCTACCCACCGCCCTGTCCCTGCCTACTTGCAACGACCCGCCCTAGGCGACGGGGTACAACTGGGCGGCGGTCCCTACGCTGTCTAAGTGCACGGGAGAACAAACAGGGAACACGCAAGGGAAGGGGCAGTAGCCACGGAACGCCGCGAGGAAACGGAGCGGTGAATGAGTAGTCAGGACCAGGATGAAGTGGAGTATACCAAAGTGAGCACGGAGAAGGAAGCAAGCCAGAGGCAAAGCAAAGCAGGTTAAGCGGAACTGCAGCAAGGCAGAAGCACGGCAGAAGCAGGCTGGAGCAAGGCAGCAGTGAGGCCAGGAATCCAGAAGAATTACAAGCACTGAGGAAGAGAACACTGCAGGTAATAAAGGACAGGGGGCGGAGCTAACTCCTACTGACCAGGCCGCGATAGGCTCTCCCACTCCTGAGCCTGCCACCCTGGTTGGTGGGAGATGGTGTCAGTCGAACAGGTCTGGCCTCAGGTGTGGATTGATTAATCCCAGGAGTATACCTAGACGTACTACCTGGCAGATCCCTAACAGACACTTTTGTAGTCATTCGCTGCCCTGGCTGATAGATGAGGGTCTCAAATGGGGGACTCCCCCTGAAATAATTAAGAATTCCCAAATGGCGTATTGGAAAATGGGTTTTCTAAACCTGTCTACCCCTTTAAAAGAAATAAAACCACAGCCTGGGATATACTCTCATGATTGTGATGACCTCCACGTTCTTATAGATCAGGTGACTGCCCACGGAAACAGTGTCATCTATTATACAATGATAGAACTAAAAGCAGAAAAAATGGAGGAAAACCCATTGTTAACGTGGATCATTTATCAATGTGTAACCTGAGATTGGATGAGTAATGGGCGATTCAGATTCAATTCTGGCCGCAGCGCTGGTTGAAGCTCGTGGTTATTGGGATTGCATTCATAACCACGAGTCACTTTTCAGTTTTACTAAGAATAGGCGCGAGCTTCACAGACGTTTTACTTGTCTTACGTTCAGCTTTCATTTATTTCTGGAGTCTTATAAGGTAACTCAGGCTCTTTGACTAAATACAGAGCTGCTCCATATTTGTGGTGTGTTGGTAATTTTTTATAATAATACACAAGATGTAATGTTGTAGTGTAGAATCACCCAGATAAAGGTCATGAAATACTAGTCCTTAAAGGGGTTTTCCCACGAGGGACATTTATGACATGTAAATAGGATATGTCATAACTGTCAGATAGATGCGGGTGCCACCTCTGGGACCGGCACCTATCTCTAGAACGGGGCACCCTAAACCCTGTTCTAGCTTTTTGTGTTCACGCTGACTCCCGGCACTTCCTGATTACATGGTCGGGAGATACGGAAACAGCGTAACTCACTGTGCTACGCTGTTTCCGTAACTACCATTCAGTTCTATGGGGCTTACGGAAACAACGTAGCTCAGCGAGCTACGCGGTTTTCTTTTTCATGGTCGGAAATCAGCCGGAACACAAAGAGGTAGAACGGGGGTTTAGGGGGCCTCGTTCTAGAGATAAGTGCGGGTCCCAGAGGTGGGACCCGCATCTATTTGACATTTATGACATATCCTGTGGAGATGTCATAAATGTCCCTCATGGGAAAACCCCTTTAAGTAAAGCTCTACTTTAGAACACTTTATTTTAATTAATTGTATAAATAGAAATTAGAATGATCCAATTAACCAATAAAAGTGCATGAGTAATGGATGGTGTTATTACTTTTGCACTGTATGGTGGAATTATATGAAATGTGTATGACAATATTTAGGACACTGTAGGCTGGTAGTATTTAGGATCTGTATGGTGGTATTTGTAACACTTGGTATTAGACTATAAGCTTATAAGCGCACTTGGATGCCGGTCTAGTTGGAACTTGGATGACGTCTCGTCGTAGACAGTGAAGCAGAGTAGCACGGCGTTGTTGGATCTTGGGTGATGTCGCCAGGACAGTGACGCAGAATAGCACAGCAGAGCGGTAAAAGAGTTTAGTATCACCTTGCAGACTTGTCAATTAAGGAGTTGCGCAAAGTGAAGGTGTAGTTTGGCATCAGGCGGGGACTTCGTAGGATTGCCCATAATTGAGTTGGCGCAGGCTAACCTGGGCTGCGACATGGGCCGTGTTATCGAGCGCCGATCAACGAGACAGCTCATTGATCGGCGCTCGCTTGCTCCTTTGACAAGGAGCTAGTATGGGGATGAACGCTCGTTACTCCGATCGCTTGTTCCCATACATTTCCTACTATGTCGGCAGCGCATTTCCCTGTTTACACAGGGAGATGCGCTGCCGACTATTGACCATTTAATCCCCCAACAATGTGCTGCCGGCAACCATAATAGTTTCGGCATTTAAAGGATACAAACAGCCGATCAACGAGTGTTTGGTTTACACAAGGAAATTATCAGAAACGTTTGCCCGATAATTGGCCGGTGTAAAGGGGCCCTAAGGGTAATATTACAGAGCCCAATACAGACTGTTAAAACAGGCATCAACCGACGAGACAGCTCGTTAATCGGCGCTCTTTTGGTCCTTTGACAAGGAGCAATGATCAGTAATACATAGGGACGAGCGATTGTTACTACGATTATTCATCCCCATACATTTCCACTATGCTGTTGGTATATTTCAAGCACTATATTTTGGTATTATTTAACCACAAGATGGTGAAATGTGGAGACTGTATGACCATATTATTTCTACATTGTATGACAGTATTATTTGGGCACTAAATGTTTGTATTTGGTTATCATTTGCTGGTATTAGTTGCCATTATATGGCGGTATTACTTGGGCACTGATATTTGGGCATGTTGTGGCTCTTTTATTTGTACATAATTTTTTTTTATTTTTTTAAGGACCAGTGCAGCTGCTATTGTTTTTCCTATTTTCCTATTTTTTTTTTACCTGTATCCTGTATTTTCTATGTAGTATGCCCCAACTCCTCGTGACCTATGACTTCCTGGTAAATCCTCTCCGATCATCAAGTATTAAGTGTGTGCTTCCTATACTCTCCTATGTATTTGCTATTTTGTTTACCTTCAGCATATAAATAATGGATTTTTTTTCTCAGTTTAATGTCACCACAATGTCACTCCACTCTGGTTAACATCCTGCGCCAATATAAATGACGGAGCATCATATTTATTTGGAATTCTCCTGTTTTTCTACATTTAATAAATAGTGAGTGAGAATGACACTACAATGGATGCGCTATTGATTTTAAATGATCTTATTTGACCTTTGTCAAATCTGTTGGGAATTTGTTGCAGTATTCAGCCGGTTAAAATTAGCCTTGACACATTGTAGGAGAAGAGAAGGAAGCTGAAATGCACTCATATATATTTATTTTTTTAACTGTCATGTAAATTGCAGGAGCAGCAAAGAAATTGTGACATGTGAACAAAAAAAGTACAGAAAATGGTATTTAAAAGATTGGCTAAAATGACATAAATAATACATGTGTATGAAGCGAATGTCTGCCCCTGAACACCATTTTAATCTGTAATCTAAATACTTGGCTGTTTAATTTCTTAATGTTTTTAAAGGGGCCGGAGCTGAGTTTTCTGATTCATAAGCTCCACATCCCCTGCATAGACATAGAGTTAAATAATAAAATTCTAGCTGCTGCAGTCACCACTAGGGGGAGCTAAAGAGATTACTGCATACTGGAATAGCTGAGCTATAGAGGAGCGGGAATACAGGGATCACTTAATGCATCCCTGTAATTACTGTACTGTACATGTCAGTAATTCTAATTGGTGGGGGTCCAGATGTTGAGACCCCAATCAATCACTAAGGCAAAGAAATACAAAAACACTGGTGAGTGCTGTGCCCCTTCAGTTTTCATTGGCATTTGACAGCTCTTCTTGGAGGTCTGCGTAGCTACAGTAGAATAAAATAGAGCATGCAGACGTCTCTGAGAAGAGATGACTAATACTGATGGAAGGGCTGACATATCAAAAGTTTTAAGAAATTACTGTGACCCTTTATGGCTTTAATCCTTCTTCCTCCAAACCTTCATTCTTTCCATACCTTCCTCCCTTCTTTTTTCCTCCCTAATTCCTCCATCCTCCTCCCTTCTTTTGTTCTCAACTTCCTCCTTACCTCTACCTTACTCTCTCCCTCTCTTCCTCCCTTCCTTTACTTCCGTCCTTCCTTTTTTTTCTTCCTTCGTTGTTTCTTACCTCTTTCTCATCCTTTGTCTTTCTCTTCCTTCCTCTATCTTTTCCTTCCTTCCTTTCTTCCTGCTTTCCTTTCTCCTCTTTTCTTATTTCCTCTTTCTCTTCATTCCTTCCTTCCTGTTTATCTTCTTTCAATTCTCTTTCCCTTCCTACCATTTTTCTTTCCTTCCTTCATTCCTTCCTTTTAACCTCCTTCCTTCCTTCTTTCCTTCCTTCCTTCCTACCTACCTACCTATCTACCTACCTACCTTCCTTCCTTCCTCTTTCCCTTCCTACCTTTATTCTTTCCTTCCTTCATTCCTTCCTTTTAACCTCCTTCCTTCCTTCCTCTTTCTCTTCCTACCTTTCTTCCTTCCTTCCTTCCTTCCTTCCTTCCTTCATTCCTTCCTTTTAACTTCCTTCCTTCTTTCCTTCCTATCTCTATTCTTTCTTCCTCCTTTTCTTCCTCCCTGTTTTTCTTAATTTCCTTTTACTTTCTCTTCCTTTCTTCCTATTTCTCATCGTACCTTTCTTCTTTCCTTCCTTCATTCCTTACTATTGACTTCACACTTTCCTTCCTTCCTTCCTCTTTCTCTTCCTTCTGCTCCCTTCATTTCTTCCTCTTTCTATTCCTATCTTTCTTTCGCTCTTTCTTTCTTTCTCTCTTTTTTTTTTTCTTTCTTTCTTTCTTTCTTTCTTTCTTTCTTTCTTTCTTTCTTTCTTTCTTTCTTTCTTTCTTTCTTTCTTTCTTTCTTTCTTTCTTTCTTTCTTTCTTTCTTTCTTCCTCTCTCTCTTTCTCCCCCATAGGGGAATATTCAGGTCATGATAATCCGATGATTTGACTGCAACACGTGACTAAATGTTGCCATGTAGTCTCAGCCTAAATTCCCAAAACATACAGGCAAATGGGCTTTGTTTTGTAACTCAAGTAAAATTCGTGGAACCTGTTTATAGGGAAACCAGTGTCATGGTACTGCAATCACGGATCTTATAGTGATATTTTTAATGCCTCATCTCTTCCCAAACTTCAGTACAGAAGTACATATGTTACCACTGCAGATGAAACTCTACCCTATATGATAAAGCTAGTTATAGCGAGTACTTAACCCAGCGTCTACTGTAGGGTGTCCCTCTCTCTTCTATTAGAGATAATCCAAAGTTTTTAAGAATGTGACAAGGTTGTTCTTACCTTTTAAACAGAAAATATTGCAAAAAATAAAATAAAATGATATTTTAAGGCAAAAAAGAGAAGTTTCTATCAATAGGACGTCAGGATCCATAACGTCAGCAGTAGAGATGAATTGAGTTTTACAGCATGAATATACTATTGGCTGGAGTTCTCTCCCAGAATCTTGCAATTCAAGTTTAATATGTTGACTTGTGAAATATCCATATATTACCATTCCAAATAAATACAAATAATGTACAACCAAAGTATGAAATACATTTTTTATAACCGCTACATTTTGTGGCTGGAAGACTCTAAGGAAATCAATAAGTAGAAGATTCTCCAAACACCAATATTAAATCCAACCTGTTATGTAAGTCATCTAATTAAAATGCAAATTGTTCAATTATTTACATTTGATTAGTTGGGGGATAAAACAGATGGATAGATAGATAGATAGATAGATAGATAGATAGATAGATAGATATGAGATAGATAGATAGATAGATAGATAGATAGATAGATAGATAGATAGATAGATAGATAGATAGATAATTAGATAGATAGATAGATTAATTAATAGATAGATAGATAGATAGATAGATAGATAGATAGATAGATAGATAGATAGATAGATAGATAGATAGATAAAAACATAATGAGAGATAGATGTTAGATAAATAGATACAAAATAGATAGATATTAGATAGATACAGTACATACAAAATATATAGATAGATATGAGATAGATAGATAGATAGGCAGACAATATGGCCAAAAGTATTGGGCCACCAACACATTACTCCTATAGGAGCGTTTGACATCCCACTTTAAATCCATAGGTGTAAAGGATCTGCCAGACACAGCTTCTGTGTCGACGCCCGTGGTTAATCAGTCTGCACCTGCTCCTAAGTCTGATAGAGTGACTCGATCATCTACCACTCGGGCTGGGAGGCTGAGAAGTGGGAGAGCCTATCACAGCCTGGCCAGACGGAGCTAGCTCCCGCCCTCTGTCTATTTATACCTTCATTTCCTGCTCCTCCATTGCCTGTGATTCTGCCTGTTTCCTGGCTCTGCTGCTGCTGCTTGTACTATTGACCTCTGCTTCATATTGACCCTGGCTTTACTGACTACTCTCCTGCTCTGCGTTTGGTACCTCGTACACTCCTGGTTTGACTCGGCCTGTTCACTACTCTTGTTGCTCATGGTGTTGCCGTGGGCAACTGCCCCATTTCCCTTAGCTTCTGTGTACCCTTGTCTGTTTGTCTGTCGTGCACATATTGAGCATAGGGACCGTCGCCCAGTTGTACGCCGTCGCCTAGGACGGGCCGTGCAAGTAGGCAGGGACTGAGTGGCGGGTAGATTAGGGCTCACCTGTCTGTCTCCCTACCACGTCATTACAATAGGTGTCACGATCTAGGGGTATGTGGACCCACTAGGCCACTTTGCCGTAGCGGGGAGGCAGCTGACCAACTCACAATCTATGCACAAAGTCTATGGTAGTAGTGTAGCACACGGGTACCTGGGATAGTCTGGATGGGTTCCTGCACAGATGGGGCTGGAGGTGGTGGGTTGTGCCAGACGTGGTGGATGGTATCCGGGATGACAGGCGACAGCAGACATGGAGTATTCCAGCAGGAGAGGCAAGGCACGGCTCAGGTACTATACAGGTTCGGAACAAGGCACAGCATGGGATACAGGATATAGGAGGCAGGACAAGGGAACACTGGGAGTAGGAAAACACTAAGGGACCATTTGCAATACAGACATGGGAAAACTACAACAACGCTCAGGCAGGGAGTGGAAGGGCAGAGCCCTTCTTATAGTCCAGGATGGGCAGGGGTTGATTAGGGAACTTTAAACATGTGCGCACGCTGGCCCTTTAAGAGTATAGAGTTAGTCTCGTTGCCGTAAAACAGCTCCCACTCTTCTTTCTACAAGATTTTGGAGTGTGTCTGTGGCCATTTTTGCCCATTCATCCAGAAGAACATTTGTGAGGTCAGACACTGATGGTGGGGAGAGGGCCTGGATTGGAATCACCGTTCTAGTTCATCCCATGGTGGTAGATTGGGTTGAGGTCAGGGCTCTGTGCGACCAGTCAAGTTCTTCCACACCACTCTCCCCGAACCTTGTCTTTATGGACCTTGTGCACAGAAAAGGGCCGAACCCCAAACTGTGTCCAAAAAGTTGGAAGCTAAGATTGTCCACAATGTGTGCTGAAGAATTAAGATTTCCCTTCACTGGAACTAAGGGACCTAGGCCGACCCCTGAAAAACAACCCACATTTTCCCTTCTCCACCAAACTATACAGCTGGCACAATGCAGTCAGGTGGGTAACGTTCTCCTGTCATTCACCAAACCCAGGCTACTCCATCAGACCTCCAGATAGAGAAGCGTCACTCCACAAAACACGTTTTGACTGCTCCAGAGTCCAGTGACGGCGGCTTTACACCCCCCCCATCCAACGCTTGGCATTGTGCTTGGTGATGCAGCTGCTCGGCCCCCATGCCACGAAGCTCCCGGGCACAGTTTTAGTGCGGATGTTAATACCAGAGGATGTTTGGACTCTGCAGTTATTGTCAGCAGAGCATTGTCGACTTTTCTGTACTTTGCGCTTCAGCAGTCGCCACCCCCGCCCTGTAACTTTACGTGGTCTGCGCTTTGTGGCTGTTACTGCGGTTCCTTCCACTTTACCATAATATCACTCACAGTCGATGGTGGAAAATCTGGAATGGAAGAAATTTCTGGATCTGACTTGTTACAACAGTGTCGTCCTATTAGAGGACCGCGCTGGAGGTCATTGATTTCTTTACAACGACCCGTTCTATCACAAATATCTGTAAAGTGACTGCATGGCGAGCGCTGGTTGTTATACACCTACGGCAAATGTAATGGTAAAAAAAACACCTGAATTCAATGATTACAAGATGTTTCCCAGTACTTTTCTCCATATGGTGTATATAGACATATAAAAACTGTAACCGGGCCCTCCACCATGTACCATTTCTAATATTGGGGTCATCTTGACCTGTGTCACAGCAGACGTATATGTGTAAAACATAATGCTTAATACTGTCTCTCGATGAGTTAATAGTGAGAAATGTATCCAGAATCTCAAAACAGTTACATTGTAACACTGGATCCTCATTCATGTCATTCAATAAACAGTCATGATCAGTGACATTCAATCTTGTTATATTTAGTAAAGTTTTGTATGTGGCGCTAAGAACGCGAGAGCAACATGATATAACCGATCACATGGGCGACTGATCACGTCTTAAATACTTCTCTAATGGCGTGTTTGGAAAATGTAATCTTAAGACAAAAATACAAGGTTGGAGATGAAACAGTAGTTTCGAAACGGTGTCGGTTTCATAAATCCTTCTTAATCAAGCTCCGTTGCTCAGCGAGATGAATTTAAAAATGAGAGAACGTTCCACTGATTCTCCGGGGAGCAGATGAAAGATTTCCAGCCTTACATAGGAAATATTCAAATTGTGCTTGAAAACTAAAGAATTCATTTCATAGGTGGAAATAACTAATTGTGGCCATTAATAGGACTGAATCTATGTAATTTTATATACAACGGGTCAGGACTGTTGAAAACTTTGTATGATGTGACGAGAGAAGTGGGAAAAGAAGTGATAGCTGTTTAGAGAATATTCCTGGCTTAAAACAAGCAGTATTATATTACTGCCCCCTATGAGCAAGAATAAAACAACTTAATGCTATCCACTATATCTGTCCCCTATGTACAAAAATATAACTACTATAATACTGCCCTCTATGTAGAAGAATATAATTACTATAATACTACCCCCTATATACAAGAATATAACTACTATAATACTGCCCCTATATACAAGAATATAACTACTATAATACTGCTCCTATATACAAGACTATAACTACTATAATACTGCCCCTATATACAAGAATATAACTACTACAATACTGCTCCCTATATACATGAATATAACTACTATAATACTGCGCCCTATATATAAGAATATAACTACTATAATACTGCCCCCTATATATACAAGAATATAACTACTATAATACTGCCCCCTATATACAAGAATATAACTACTATAATACTGCTCCCTATATACAAGAATATAACTACTATAATACTGCCTCCTATGTACAAGAATATAACTACTATAATACTGCCCCTTATATACAAGAATATAACTACTATAATACTGCTCCTATATACAAGAATTTAACTACTATAATACTGCTCCTATGTACAAGAATATAACTACTATAATAATGCCTTCTATATACAAGAATATAACTACTATAATACTGCCCCATATGTACAAGAATATAACTACTATAATACTGCCCATATGTGCAAGAATATAACTACTATAATACTGCCCCTATATACAAGAATATAACTACTATAATACTGCTCCTTATATACAAGAATATAACTACTATAATACTGCTCCTATATACAAGAATATATCTACTATAATTCTGTCCTATATACAAGAATATAACTACTATAATACTGCCCCCTATATACAAGAATATAACTACTATAATACTGCTCCTATATACAAGAATATAACTACTATAATACTGCTCCTATATACAAGAATATAACTACTATAATACTGCCCCCTATATACAAGAATATAACTACTATAATACTGGCCCCTATATACAAGAATATAACTACTATAATACTGCTCCCTATATACAAGAATATAACTACTATAATACTGCTCCTATATACAAGAATATAACTACTATAATACTGCCCCTATATACAAGAATATAACTACTATAATACTGCTCCTATATACAAGAATATAACTACTATAATACTGCCCCCTATATACAAGAATATAACTACTATAATACTGCTCCTATATACAAGAATATAACTACTATAATACTGCCCCTATATTCAAGAATATAAATACAATAATACTGCTCCTATATACAAGAATATAACTACTATAATACTGCCCTCTATATACAAGAATATAACTACTATAATACTGCCCCTATATACAAGAATATAACTACTATAATACTGCCCCGAATATACAAGAATATAACTACTATAATACTGCCCCCTATATACAAGAATATAACTACTATAATACTGCCCCTATATACAAGAATATAAATACTATAATACTGCTCCTATATACAAGAATATAACTACTATAATACTGCTCCTATATACAAGAATATAACTACTATAATACTGCTCCTATATACAAGAATATAACTACTATAATACTGCTCCTATATACAAGAATATAACTACTATAATACTGCTCCTATATACAAGAATATAACTACTATAATACTGCTCCTATATACAAGAATATAACTACTATAATACTGCCTCTATATACAAGAATATAACTACTATAATACTGCTTCTATATACAAGAATATAACTACTATAAGGGCACGGCCAGACGTGGCGGAATTCCTCCGCAACTGTCCGCATCAATGCCGCACAGAATCTGCGTTGCAGATTCTGCAGCGGATCTGCACAAAATGTGCAGAAAATTGATGCGGACTGGCCGCTGCGGACTGCAGGAAAAGTGCTTCTCTTCTCCCTATTCAGTGCAGGATAGAGAGAAGGGACAGCACTTTCCCTAGTGAAAGTCAAAGAAATTCATACTTACCGCCCGTTGTCTTGGTGACGCGTCCCTCTTTCGGCATCCGGCCCGACCTCCCTGGATGACGCTCCAGTCCATGTGACCGCTGCAGCCTGTGCTTGGCCTGTGATTGGCTGCAGCCGTCACTTACACTGAAACGTCATCCTGGGAGGCCGGACTGGAGACAGACGCAGGGAGTTCTCGGTAAGTATGAACTTATATTTTTTTTTACAGATACATGTATATTGAGATCGGTAGTCACTGTCCCGGGTGCAGAAACAGTTACTGCCGATCGCGTAACTCTTTCAGCACCCTGGACAGTGACTATTTACAGACGTCTCCTAGCAACGCTCCCGTCATTACGGGAGCCCCATTGACTTCCTCAGTCTGGCTGTAGACCTAGAAATACATAGGTCCAGCCAGAATGAAGAAATGTCATGGTAGTAAAAACAATACGCTCCGCAGCACACATAAGATCTGCGGACTTCATTGCGGAATTTTGACTCTCCATTGAAGTCAATGGAGAAATTCCGCCATGAGTCCGCCACTGCTCCGCAACAGACAGAGCATGCTGCGGACACCAAATTCCGCTCCGCAGCCTATGCTCCGCAGCGGAATTTTACGCCTAGTCTAAACGAACACTGCTAAATTAAAGTGTAAGTCAATGGACAAACGGCACCGCTGCGGATTAACGCTGCGGAGTGTCCGCAGCGGAATTTCAGTGAAATTCCGCCACGTGTGAACCCGCCCTAATACTGCCTCTATATACAAGAATATAAAACTACTATAATACTGCCCCCTATATACAAAAATATAACTATTATAATACTGCTCCTATATACAAGAATATAACTACTATAATACTGCCCCCTATATACAAGAATATAACTACTATAATACTGCTCCTATATACAAGAATATAACTACTATAATACTGCCCCCTATATTCAAGAATATAAATACTATAATACTGCCCCCTATATACAAGAATATAACTACTATAATACTGCCCCTATATTCAAGAATATAAATACAATAATACTGCTCCTATATACAAGAATATAACTACTATAATACTGCCCTCTATATACAAGAATATAACTACTATAATACTGCCCCTATATACAAGAATATAACTACTATAATACTGCCCCTATATACAAGAATATAACTACTATAATACTGCCCCCTATATACAAGAATATAACTACTATAATACTGCCCCTATATACAAGAATATAAATACTATAATACTGCTCCTATATACAAGAATATAACTACTATAATACTGCTCCTATATACAAGAATATAACTACTATAATACTGCTCCTATATACAAGAATATAACTACTATAATACTGCTCCTATATACAAGATTATAACTACTATAATACTGCTCCTATATACAAGAATATAACTACTATAATACTGCTCCTATATACAAGAATATAACTACTATAATACTGCCTCTATATACAAGAATATAACTACTATAATACTGCTTCTATATACAAGAATATAACTACTATAATACTGCCTCTATATACAAGAATATAAAACTACTATAATACTGCCCCCTATATACAAAAATATAACTATTATAATACTGCTCCTATATACAAGAATATAACTACTATAATACTGCCCCTATATACAAGAATATATCTACTATAATACTGCCCTCTATATACAAGAATATAACTACTATAATACTGCCCCTATATACAAGAATATAACTACTATAATACTGCCCCCTATATACAAGAATATAACTACTATAATTGTAAAGGCAGGAAGGAGGTGAAGGGAAAGTGAGCCCTAATCTACCCACCGCCCTGTCCCTGCCTACTTGCAACGACCCGCCCTAGGCGACGAGGTACAACTGGGCGGCGGTCCCTACGCTGGCTAAGTGCACAGGAAGACAAACAGGGAACACGCAAGGGAAGGGGCAGTAGCCACGGAACGCCACGAGGAAACGGGGCGGCGAACGAACAGTCAGGACCAGGACGAAGTGAGTACACCAGAGCAGGCACAGAGACAGAAGCAAGCCAGGGCAAGCAAGCAGGTCAAGCAGAACTGCAGCAAGGCAGAAGCACGGCAGAAGCAGGCTGGAGCAAGCAGCAGAGGCCAGGAATCCAAAAGAATTACAAGCACTGAGGGAGAGCACAGGGCAGGTAATAAAGGGCAGGGGGCGGAGCTAACTCCGAGAGACCAGGCCGCGATAGGCTCTCCCACTCCTGAGCCTGCCACCCTGGTTGGTGGGAGATGGTGTCAGTCGAGCAGGTCTGGCCTCAGGTGTGGATTGATTAATCCCAGGAGTATAGCTAGATGAAGTACCTGGCAGATCCCTAACAGTACTCCCCCTTTTATGAGGGGCCACCGGACCCTTACTAAGGGGACCCGGTTTAGTGGGGAAGAGGAGGTGGAACCTCCTGATCAATACCCCAGCATGAACATCATGGGCAGGTACCCAAGTCCTCTCCTCCGGCCCGTATCCTCTCCAATGGACCAGGTACTGGAGGGAGCCCTGGACCATCCTACTGTCCATAATCTTGGCCACCTCGAATTCCACCCCCTCAGGGGTGAGAACGGGAACAGGAGGTATCCTCGAGGGGGACCAGGACGGGGAGCAGCGTTTAAGGAGGGAGGCATGGAAGACGTCATGTATGCGAAAGGATGGGGGGAGCTCCAGACGGAAGGATACAGGGTTGAGGACTTCAATGATCTTATAAGGTCCAATAAATCGGGGAGCAAACTTCCTGGACGGGACCTTAAGGCGCAAGTTCCTGGACGACAACCAGACCAAATCCCCGACGACAAACCGGGGGTTAGCAGAACGTCTACTATCCGCCTGAATCTTTTGTGCGCTCTGGGACGCCTCTAGGTTCTTCTGAACCTGGGCCCAGACAGTGCACAGTTCCCGATGAACCTCCTCTACCTCAGGATTATTGGAACAACCAGGGGAGACGGAGGAGAACCTTGGGTTAAACCCGAAATTACAGAAAAACGGGGAGACCCCTGACGAGTTACTGACCCGGTTATTCAGGGAAAATTCAGCAAGGGGAAGGAATGAGACCCAATCGAATTGACAGTCAGAGATGAAACACCTTAAATATTGTTCTAGAGACTGATTAGTCCTCTCCGTTTGGCCATTAGTTTCAGGATGGAAGGCGGAGGAGAAGGACAGATCAATCTCCAACTTTTTACAAAAAGCTCTCCAAAATAAGGAAACAAATTGTACCCCTCTGTCAGAAACGATATTGACTGGGGCCCCATGGAGACGCAGGATGTGTTTCACAAACAAAGAAGCTAACGTCTTGGCGTTAGGTAGCTTCTTAAGGGGCACAAAGTGGCACATCTTGCTGAAGCGGTCGACTACCACCCACACCACCGACTTGCCCTGAGATGGAGGCAAATCGGTGATAAAATCCATGGAGATATGGGTCCAAGGTCTCTGGGGAATGGGCAAGGAACGTAGTAGGCCCGCAGGTCGGGACCTAGGGGTTTTGGACCTAGCGCAAACCTCACAAGCGGCGACGTAAGCCCTAACATCTTTAGGCAACCCAGGCCACCAATAGTTTCTGGTAATGAGGTGTTTGGTGCCCAAGATGCCAGGATGACCAGATAGAGCGGAGTCATGGTTTTCCCTGAGTACCCTCAGCCGGTATTGCAGGGGAACAAACAGTTTGTCCCCAGGGGCGTTCCCGGGAGCTGCACCCTGATCAGCCGCGATATCAGAAGCTAAATCAGAATCCGTGGCAGAGACGATTATACCAGGGGGTAAAATACAAGCGGGATCCTTCTCGGAAGGAGGATTGGCCATGAAACTACGTGACAGAGCGTCAGCCTTAATATTCTTGGACCCAGCCCTATAGGTAACCAAGAAATTAAATCTGGTAAAGAATAGTGCCCACCGAGCTTGTCTAGGATTAAGCCTCCGGGCCGATTCTAGGAAAACCAGATTCTTGTGATCCGTAAGGACCGTTACCTGGTGTCTGGCCCCCTCCAGGAAGTGCCGCCACTCCTCAAAAGCCCATTTAATGGCTAGAAGTTCGCGGTTACCAATATCATAGTTACTCTCCGTGGGCGAAAACTTCCTAGAGAAGTAAGCACAGGGGCGGAGATGGGTGAGGGAGCTGGTACCCTGGGACAAGACGGCCCCTACTCCCACCTCGGAAGCGTCAACCTCCACAATAAATGGCTCCTCTTGGTTGGGCTGAATCAGCACGGGGGCCGAGATAAAGCACTTCTTGAGAGTCTCAAAGGCCTGGACGGCCTCAGGGGGCCAATGGAGGACATCGGCACCCTTGCGGGTAAGGTCCGTAAGAGGCTTAGCGACGACCGAGAAGTTGGCAATAAATCTCCTGTAATAGTTGGCGAACCCTAAAAAACACTGTAACGCCTTAAGGGAGGCAGGTTGGACCCATTCCGCCACAGCTTGAACCTTGGCAGGGTCCATGCGGAATTCATGAGGAGTGAGGATTTGCCCTAAAAATGGTATCTCCTGTACCCCAAAGACACATTTTTCAGTCTTAGCAAACAGATTATTCTCCCGAAGGACCTGGAGCACCTTCCTGACATGCTCCACGTGGGAGGACCAGTCCTTGGAAAACACCAGTATGTCATCAAGGTACACAACAAGAAAATTACCCAGGTACTCTCTCAGGATTTCATTAATAAAATTCTGGAAGACAGCAGGGGCATTACACAACCCAAAGGGCATGACCAGGTATTCGAAATGACCCTCGGGTGTGTTGAACGCAGTTTTCCACTCATCCCCCTCTTTGATGCGGATAAGGTTATATGCCCCCCGTAGATCGAACTTAGAAAACCATTGGGCTCCCTGAACCTGATTAAAAAGATCCGGAATCAAAGGAAGTGGGTACTGGTTCCTTACGGTGACCTTATTCAGGTTACGATAATCAATGCACGGCCTAAGACCACCATCCTTCTTCCCCACGAAGAAGAAGCCAGCACCTACAGGAGAAGTCGAGGGGCGAATGAAACCCTTGGCCAGGCATTCTTGGATATACACCCTCATAGCTTCACGTTCAGGACATGAAAGATTAAATATCCTACCCTTAGGAAGCTTGGCACCAGGCACCAAATCGATAGCGCAATCGTAATCTCTATGGGGGGGCAACACCTCGGAGGCCTCCTTAGAAAACACATCGGCGAAGTCCTGAACAAACTCAGGAAGCGTGTTTACCTCCTCCCGGGGAGAAATAGTGTTAACAGAAAGACATGACATAAGACATTCATTACCCCATTTGGTGAGATCCCCAGTATTCCAATCAAATGTGGGATTATGCAACTGCAACCAGGGAAGACCTAATACCAGATCAGACGATAATCCCTGCATCACCAGTACAGAGCACTGCTCCAAATGCATGGAGCCAACCAGGAGTTCAAAAACAGGAGTATGCTGAGTAAAATAACCATTAGCAAGGGGGGTTGAGTCGATTCCTACTACAGGGATGGGATAAGGTAAATCAATACAAGGCATCTTTAGAGACATAGCAAAATCCACAGACATGATATTAGCAGATGAGCCAGAATCCACGAAAGCACTGCCCGTGGCAGACCGGCCAGCAAACGAGACCTGAAAGGGAAGCAAAATTTTATTGCGTTTCACATTAACGGGAAATACCTGTGCGCCCAAGTGACCTCCCCGATGATCACTTAGGCGCGGAAGTTTTCCGGCTTCTTATTCTTGCGCCTGGGGCAGGTGTTCAGTAGATGCTTGTCGTCCCCACAGTAGAAGCAGAGACCATTCATTCTGCGAAACTCTCTACGTTGTCGAGGGGACATGGAGGCCCCGAGTTGCATAGGTACCTCCGAGTCCTCCGTGGAGGGGCGAGGAGACGGGACCTCGGGGGGAAACACAGAAAAGTCAGAGGGGAGCACACTGAAGCGTTCTAGCTGACGTTCCCTGAGACGTCGGTCAAGTCGTACTGCTAGGGCCATAACCTGGTCAAGGGAGTCAGGCGAGGGGTAGCTAACCAGCAGATCCTTCAGGGCGTCAGATAATCCTAACCTAAACTGGCACCTTAGGGCCGGATCGTTCCACTGAGAAGCTACGCACCACTTCCTAAAATCAGAACAGTATTCCTCAACCGGTCTCCTACCCTGACGTAAGGTCACCAGCTGACTCTCGGCTAAAGCAGTCCTGTCAGTCTCGTCGTAAATGAGTCCGAGGGCAGAGAAAAAACGATCAACAGAGGAAAGTTCAGGGGCGTCAGGAGCCAAGGAGAAGGCCCACTCTTGGGGCCCTTCCTGGAGTCGGGATATGATGATACCCACCCGCTGGTTCTCGGAACCTGAGGAGTGGGGCTTTAGGCGGAAATACAGTCTGCAACTCTCCCGGAAGGAGAGAAACGTCTTACGGTCCCCTGAAAACCGGTCAGGTAACTTGAGGTCGGGTTCTAGAGGTGAGGTGAGGGGTACTACTAAAGCAGCGTCACCCTGATTGACCCTTTGGGCCAGGGCCTGGACCTGTAGGGAGAGGCCCTGCATCTGCTGGGTCAGGGTCTCAAGGGGGTCCATGATAGCGTCAGCGTAGGAGAAATGGTAGACTAGGTAAGGGCTTGTAATTATGTAAAGGCAGGAAGGAGGTGAAGGGAAAGTGAGCCCTAATCTACCCACCGCCCTGTCCCTGCCTACTTGCAACGACCCGCCCTAGGCGACGAGGTACAACTGGGCGGCGGTCCCTACGCTGGCTAAGTGCACAGGAAGACAAACAGGGAACACGCAAGGGAAGGGGCAGTAGCCACGGAACGCCACGAGGAAACGGGGCGGCGAACGAACAGTCAGGACCAGGACGAAGTGAGTACACCCGAGCAGGCACAGAGACAGAAGCAAGCCAGGGCAAGCAAGCAGGTCAAGCAGAACTGCAGCAAGGCAGAAGCACGGCAGAAGCAGGCTGGAGCAAGCAGCAGAGGCCAGGAATCCAAAAGAATTACAAGCACTGAGGGAGAGCACAGGGCAGGTAATAAAGGGCAGGGGGCGGAGCTAACTCCGAGAGACCAGGCCGCGATAGGCTCTCCCACTCCTGAGCCTGCCACCCTGGTTGGTGGGAGATGGTGTCAGTCGAGCAGGTCTGGCCTCAGGTGTGGATTGATTAATCCCAGGAGTATAGCTAGATGAAGTACCTGGCAGATCCCTAACAATAATACTGCCCCTATATACAAGAATATAAATACTTTAATACTGCCCCTATATACAAGAATATAAATACTATAATACTGCTCCTATATACAAGAATATAACTACTATAATACTGCTCCTATATACAAGAATATAACTACTATAATACTGCTCCTATATACAAGAATATAACTACTATAATACTGCTCCTATATACAAGAATATAACTACTATAATACTGCTCCTATATACAAGAATATAACTACTATAATACTGCTCCTATATACAAGAATATAACTACTATAATACTGCCTCTATATACAAGAATATAACTACTATAATACTGCTTCTATATACAAGAATATAACTACTATAATACTGCCTCTATATACAAGAATATAAAACTACTATAATACTGCCCCCTATATACAAAAATATAACTATTATAATACTGCTCCTATATACAAGAATATAACTACTATAATACTGCCCCTATATACAAGAATATAACTACTATAATACTGCTCCTATATACAAGAATATAACTACTATAATACTGCCCCCTATATACAAGAATATAACTACTATAATACTGCTCCTATATACAAGAATATAACTACTATAATACTGCCTCTATATACAAGAATATAACTACTATAATACTGCCCCTATATACAAGAATATAACTACTATAATACTGCCCTCTATATACAAGAATATAACTACTATAATACTGATCCTATATACAAGAATATAACTACTATAATACTGCCTCTATATACAAGAATATAACTACTATAATACTGCTTCTATATACAAGAATATAACTACTATTATACTGCCTCTATATACAAGAATATAACTACTATAATACTGCCCCTATATACAAGAATATAACTACTATAATACTGCCCCTATATACAAGAATATAACTACTATAATACTGCCCCTATATACAAGAATATAACTACTATAATACTGCCCCTATATACAAGAATATAACTACTATAATACTGCCCCTATATACAAGAATATAAATACTATAATACTGCTCCTATATACAAGAATATAACTACTATAATACTGCTCCTATATACAAGAATATAACTACTATAATACTGCTCCTATATACAAGAATATAACTACTATAATACTGCTCCTATATACAAGAATATAACTACTATAATACTGCTCCTATATACAAGAATATAACTACTATAATACTGCCTCTATATACAAGAATATAACTACTATAATACTGCTCCCTATATACAAGAATATAACTACTATAATACTGCCCCTATATACAAGAATATAACTACTATAATACTGCCCCTATATACAAGAATATAACTACTATAATACTGCCCCTATATACAAGAATATAACTACTATAATACTGCTTCTATATACAAGAATATAACTACTATAATACTGCCTCTATATACAAGAATATAAAACTACTATAATACTGCCTCTATATACAACAATATAACTACTATAATACTGCTCCTATATACAAGAATATAACTACTATAATACTGCCCCCTATATACAAGAATATAAATACTATAAAACCTTTGTCTTTAGACAATTATGGATTTGCTCTGTTCTATTTCTGTTTAAGAAAGGAAAAAAAACATAATAAATATATCACAAATAAAACATTGAATTCTAGGAGTAGAGGATTGTTATTTGAGGAAGTGTTTGTTTTAGATCATCATTCCAGATGTACAACAACCAGGAGCACTGCATTGAATTTAAACTGGCAAGATCCATAAAAATGAGCTGTAATTTTAAATGCTGTACATAAAGGTAGATAGGATTGTAAAATATTTTGAGAATATCCCCTTTAAGCAAAACTTTTTACTGTTTGATGTTGAGCAGCCAACTGTTTTTATAGCTAAACTGTACGGTTGTATTGAAAGTGTTGAAATGAAGCAAATTAAAACTGTAATGGATATATTCATAGAAAATGTAAATCTATCTATCTATATCTATCTATCTATCTATCTATCTATCTATCTATCTATCTATCTATCTATCTATCTATCTATCTATCTATCTATCTATCTATCTATCTATCTATCTTTCTATCTATTGTAGCGTCCATGGCCGCGGGCCGTCGGGTTTACTCACCTCCCGACGCCCGCAGCCATGTATCTGTGAGCGCTGGTCCCCATCTCCTTCCTAGGAGACGCCAGCGCTCACTTCCGCTCCGATCGGCTGTGTCCCGCAAATAGGAGGAAGTCATCATCATCAACTGCCACGATTTCCTGGTCTATAAGAAGGCCCCTGGCCTTCTAATCCTTGCCTGAGCGTTGTTAGTTTTCCCAGTCTGTCTTCCAATTGGTCCCTTAGTGTTTCCCGTTCCTGTTGTGACCCGTGCCTTGTTCCCCGTTCCTGTTTCCCGTGCTGTTCCTTAGTATCAAGTCGTGCCACGTCCTGTGTCATCTGCCACGTCCGGAGGAATTTGCCACATCCTGTGTCATCTGCCACGTCCGGAGGAATCCGCCACGTCCTGTGTCATCTGCCACGTCCGGAGGAATCCGCCACGTTCTGTGTCATCTGCCACGTCCGGAGGAATCCACCACGTCTGGCGCAACTTGCGGCTCCTGCATCATCCGCCACGTTTGGCGCTATCTGCTGCACCCATCTCCATCTGTGCCAGAGCTGCGGCCACCGTCTGGACTATCCAGGTACCCTTGTGTGGGACATTGTATTCCTGGGGTGTCCTGTTGTTTGGCCAGCTGCCTTCCCGCTACGGCGGTACGGCCTAGTGGGTCCACTACCCGCTTCGTGACATCTATCTATCTATCTATCTATCTATCTATCTATCTATCTATCTATCTATCTATCTATCTATCTCCTATCTATCTATCTATCTATCTATCTATCTATCTATCTATCTATCTATCTATCTATCTATCTATCTATCTATCTATCTATCTATCTATCTATCTATCTATCTATCTATCTATCTATCTATCTATCATATCTATCTATCTCATATCTATCTATCTATCTATCTATCTATCTATCTATCTATCTATCTATCTATCTATCTATCTATCTATCTATCTATCTATCTATCTATCTATCTATCTATCTATCTATCTAATATCTATCTATCTATCTATCTATCTATCTATCTATCTATCTATCTATCTATCTATCTATCTATCTATCTATCTATCATCTATCTATCTATCTATCTATCTATCTATCTATCTATCTATCTATCTATCTATCTATCTATCTATCTATCTATCTATCTATCTATCTATTTCTATCTGTCTGTCTATATCTCTATCATATCATAGCTATAAGTATATTTTTTCAGGTCGAATACTACAAATATGACAATAGATGACTATATGTGAAACATTTTACTCTGCACTTCTTGTAAATGTAGAATTGGAGAGATTTCATTGTGAATGACTCATCCAGATTGTAATAAATCCACGCTCTATATATACATGGAGCCAGTGCGCACGGATCAAGCACACAATTAAAAGGTGTCACCATCTCCTATAGTGTCAGACTGTCAGTCAAGAGAAGTTGAGAACGTGGGAGACAGATACTTTTATCCTTGGTCTTATTTTACATTTCTGCAATAGAGAATTGAAGAGGAAAAAGTATTTCTCGCTGCCCCAGTTAAATATGTAGAGTTTTTGATCTATAACCCCAATCTGCTGAAACCTGCATTTCAGCCGCGGCCTCCCAGTGGTAATCGGTGTTAAAAATTCCTCCTAGGGAATTGTTTTTGCTTTGTTAAACATGAGGGACTTCCCAAGACTCATAAAGAAAAAAAGTATTACACGTCTTCCAGAGGTGCAGAAATGAATAAGTTATAGGATGAGGTTTTCAATCTTCCCTGGATTTGATAGATCATTGAGATGAATATATCTCAGAAAAATCAGCATTAGGCCTGATTTACACGAGCGTGTGCGTTTTGCGCACGCAAAAAACGCAGCGTTTTGCGTGCGCAAAAGGCACTTAACAGCTGCGTGTGTCATCAGTGTATGATGGGCGGCTGCGAGATTTTCTCGCAGCCGCCATAATTTTGACACTCCGTTTGGATGTTTGTGAACAGAAAAGCACGTGTTTACATTCAGAGAATTACAGCTGTTGCGCGAACCACGCAGTTCGCACGGAAGTGCTTCCGTGCGACCTGCGTGGTTTTCACACACCCATGTCGTGAGTTTTACGCAGCGGACTCACGCTGCGCAAAACTCACGGACTGTCTGCACTGCCCCATAGACTTGTATAGGTCCGTTCGACCCGCGTGAAAAGCACGCGCGTCGCACGGACGTATATCACGGTCATGTAAATGATGTCTTAGAGCGTGCCATCATAATCAGAGCAGGGCAGATTGGGCAGGTGAGTAACTGGGTAAAGCCTAATGGCTGGCAGGTAAGGGGGTTCCCAGACCTCCAATTCTGCATTGGTAACCTACGCATGGATCTGGAAGTAGGTCTTCTGCCACATGGTGCCTCAAGCATGCAATGGCAGAGATATACCTAGGCTATCCTTCTCTTGCTGACCAAGCCTTATATCTAAATACCGTTGCCTACCCTTTTCCTTGCTCCCACCTGGCACCCAAAAAACCTATGAGCGCCTCAATATAAAATCAGAGGGACGCTGAGGTGAAGTCAATGGACACCATACTGGAGATCCATAGTACGATCACATGCTGAGCCCTAAGTGAAATCACTGAGTCAACAAGATGATGGTCCTTTTCCCAGTCTTGAAGGCCAGGAGAATATTATTCTACCTTTGTCTGCAAGCCCAAAACAGTAGGGCTAAAAGTGGGCAATATAGAGTTGCAATGACATGTCATGCAAAAATGTCACCACAATACACTATACAAACCAAGGGTGAGGAAGCCCCATCTTCTTCAGAAGGCTAATGGAGAGAGGATAGGTCAGCTATAGATGGCCCATCTCTCTTTATCATGGATGACATTGACTGGAGCTAGACCTCTTTGAGATTTGGAGAACCATCTTGACATTTATGGTGCCATTATCTTATGTCAGGAATGGAAATGGGATTCTAAGAAGAGCCTGCCCCCGAAGTAGAGAAGAAAATCTAGTAGCCTGAACTAGAGTTTGATTTTTGATAAAGAAGCCCCCTACACCCCTCAGGAAACACTTTATGTACTTATTTTTTATATGCATAGATCCTTTATGACAGTATGACATCATCACCTTTATTGACACATGACATCATCATCATTTCGGTGGTTGTCCGAGGTACTGGAATTGCATTGAGACCCAGTTGCTTCACGCTTTGTCTTCTGTCAATCACGTAGCTCCAGATAAGACAAGAGATTCAATTACCTTCTATCCCTATACAATATGTATGCATAAAATTGTTTCTTTCTTTATTGTTATCCATTTATTTTATGTTTTTTTCATCTGGAACCATACTGAGATCATGACAGGAATTTTAAGTTTTTCATGTGTCGAGATTCTAAATGTTCAGAATGACTAGATTTGATTAAACAGATGTTGAGAAAGTTTTGCTGCTTTGGCCATTATGGCGCAGATTGATGCTGATAAGCTCGGAAACACTGTCTTTTCACGGAAACAGGATTTTTTCATGGGTATTCTGGGATCTAAAGACCCCAAACAGTTATAGCATATAAATCCCATTGGTAATCACAGTCACAGTAGCAGTTGTGTGTCTGCAATGAATACAAAGTAGCCTTGCTTAACAAGTAATGTAATTCTATTTGGAGCTGGAAAAAATGACCATGTCTTCTAAGGGAAGAACCGATCCTTGTTATAGGAATACTCACATATTGTACATCACTTACTCCAGGGGCGTAACTAGGAAAGACTGGGCCCCATAGCAAACTTTTGACTGGGGTCCCCCCTCCCCGGGCCCCCCCCTCCCCTGGGTGTCACACAACCCCCCCTTGTAGTTAGTGCCTTTTTTACAGCCCCCCCTGTAGATAACGCCATACAGCCCCCCTGTAGATAACGCTATACAGCCCCCCTGTAGATAACGCCATACAGCCCCCCCTGTAGATAACGCCATACAGCCCACCCTGTAGATAACGCCATACAGACCCCTTTGTAAATAGCGCCATACAGCCCCCCCGTAGATAACGCCATACAGCCCCCTCTGTAGATAACGCCATACAGCCCCCTGTAGATAACGCCATACAGCCCCCTGTAGATAACGGCCTACAGCTCCCTCTGTAGATAACGCCATACAGACCCCTTCGTAAATAGCGCCATACAGCCCCCCTGTAGATAATGCTATACAGCCCACCCTGTAGGTAACGCCCTACAGCCCCCTCTGTAGATAACGCCATACAGACCCCTTTGTAAATAGCGCCATACAGCCCCCTCTGTAGATAACGCCATACAGCCCCCTCTGTAGATAATGCCATACAGCCCACGCTGTAGGTAATGCCCTACAGCCCCCTCTGTAGATAATGCCATAAATAGCGCCATACAGCCCCCCTGTAGATAACGCCATACAGCCCACCCTGTAGATAACGCCATACAGCCCCCTGTAGATAACGCCATACAGCCCCCCCTGTAGATAGTGCCATACAGCCCCCCCTGTAGGTAATGCCATACAGCCACCCCTGTAGATAACGTCATTCAGCCCCCCCCTGTAGATAACGCAATACAGAACCAACCCCCCTGTAGATAACGCCATACAGCCCCCCCTGTAGGTAACGCTATACAGCCCCCCTGTAGGTAACGCTATACAGCCCCCCTGTAGGTAACGCCATACAGCCCCCCTGTAGGTAACACCATACAGCCCCCCCTGTAGGTAACACTATACAGCCCCCCTGTAGGTAACGCCATGCAGCCCGAACCCCCCCAAAAAATCTGACCTATAGTGTGTCCTACAAAAGACATGTATCCCCTATCCACAGGATAGGGGATACATGTGTGATCGCTGGCACTGATAAGGAGAACGGGGAACCGAAAGTCCCCCGAAGTTCTCCATGACAAACCTCTGACTTTCGGAGTCTGCGCAGCTCAATAAAAATGAAAGGAGCGCTGGTCAACCATGCGCACAAGCACTACCGGCGCTCCATTCATTTCTACGGAGCTGCCGACACAGACCCCGGAAGTCCGAGGTTTGTGATGGAGAACTTCAGGGGACTTTCGGTCCCCCGTTCTCCCTATCAATGCCAGCGATAACACATGTATCCCCTATCCTGTGGATAGGGGATACATGTCTTATGTAGAAGCAACCCCTTTAATGGCAGAGCGGGAAGATACCTCCCTGCTCTGCCGTAGTGTTCAGTGGCGTCGCGCTGTAGCAGCCATAGCGGCAGCTAGTGGAGCCTCCGGCCATGGTGGGGGCCCGTGCCGGCGGGCGACACGGGCCCCCTCATGCCACGGGCCCCATAGCAGCCGCTACGGCTGCTATAGCGGTAGTTACGCCACTGACTTATATTGTACATTGTATATTGTACATCACATACTCCCATATTGTACATCACATACTCCCATATTGTACATCACACACTCCCATATTCTACATCACACACTCCCATATTCTACATCACACACTCACATATTGTACATCACACACTCCCATATTGTACATCACATACTCCCATATTGTACATCACATACTCCCATATTCTACATCACATACTCCCATATTCTACATCACACACTCCCATATTCTACATCACACACTCCCATATTCTACATCACACACTCCCATATTCGACATCACACACTCCCATATTCTACATCACACACTCCCATATTCTACATCACACACTCCCATATTCTACATTACACACTCCAATATTCTACATCACACACTCCCATATTGTACATCACATACTCCCATATTCTACATCACACTGTAATGATAGGGAAACGGACAAGTGAGCCCTAATCTACCCGCCACTCTGTCCCTGCCTACTTGCAATGACCCGCCCTAGGCGACGGGGTACAACTGGGCGGCGGTCCCTACGCTCAGTAAGTGCACGAGACAAACAGACAAGGGTACACAAAGCTAAGGGAAAGGGGCAGTTGCCCACGGCAACACCGCGAGCAACAAGAGTGGTGAACGAGCCGAGTCAAACCAGGAGTGAACGAGGTACCAAACGCAGAGCAGGAGAGTAGTCAGTAAGCCAGGGTCAGTATGGAGCAGGATCAAATAATAAGAAGCTGTAGCTGGGCCAGGAAACCACACGAGAAGAATCACAAGCAAAGGAGGAACAGGAAAGGCAGGTATAAATAGACAGAGGGCGGGAGCTAGCTCAGTCTGGCAAGGCTGCGATAGGCTCTCCCGCTCCTAAGCCTGCCATCCTGAGTGGTGGAAGATGGAGTCAGTCTCAGAGACATAGACTCAGGTGCAGACTGATTACCTATGGGCGTATACACAGAAGTTGTGCCTGGCAGATCCTTTACAGTACCCCCCCTTTTATGAGGGGTCACCGGACCCTTTCTAAGAGGACCTGGTTTATTGGGGAAACGAAGGTGGAACTTCCTGACCAATACCCCAGCGTGAACATCCCGAGCGGGTACCCAAGTCCTCTCCTCAGGCCCGTATCCTCTCCAATGGACCAGGTACTGGAGGGAGCCTTGGACCATCTTGCTGTCCACAATCTTGGCCACCTCGAATTCCACCCCCTCAGGGGTGAGAACGGGAACAGGAGGTTTCCTCGAGGGAGCCAAGGACGGGGAGCAGCGTTTAAGGAGGGAGGCATGAAATACGTTGTGTATTCGAAAAGATGGGGGCAACTCCAGTCGGAAGGAGACAGGATTGAGGACTTCAATGACCTTATACGGCCCAATAAACCGGGGAGCAAACTTCTTGGACGGGACCTTAAGGCACAAGTTCCTAGACGATAACCACACCAGATCCCCAAACATAAACAAGGGGTTAGCAGAACGTCTTCTATCAGCCTGAGTTTTTTGTACGCTCTGGGACGCCTCTAGGTTCTTCTGAACCTGGGCCCAGACTGTGCACAGTTCCCGATGAACGACCTCTACCTCGGGATTGTTGGAACTACCAGGTGAAATGGAGGAGAACCGTGGATTAAACCCAAAATTACAGAAAAAGGGGGAGACCCCTGACGAGTTACTGACCCGGTTATTAAGGGAAAATTCGGCGAGGGGAATGAATGAGACCCAATCATCTTGACAGTCAGAGATAAAACACCTTAAATATTGTTCTAGAGATTGATTAGTCCTCTCAGTTTGGCCATTAGTTTCAGGATGGAAGGCAGAGGAGAAGGACAGATCAATCTCCAACTTTTTACAGAAGGCTCTCCAAAACAATGAAACAAATTGTACCCCTCTGTCCGAAACAATATTGACAGGGACCCCATGGAGACGCAGGATGTGTTTGACAAACAAGGTGGCTAACGTCTTGGCATTGGGCAGTTTCTTGAGGGGCACAAAGTGGCACATTTTACTAAAGCGGTCTACTACAACCCACACCACCGACTTGCCTTGAGATGGAGGCAAATCGGTGATAAAATCCATGGAGATATGGGTCCAAGGTCTCTGGGGAATTGGCAAAGAACGTAGTAAGCCCGCTCGTCGGGACCTGGGAGTCTTGGACCTAGCACAAACCTCACAAGTGGCGACGTAGGCCTTAACGTCTTTAGGCAACCCAGGCCACCAATAGTTTCTGGCAATGAGGTGTTTGGTACCCAGGACGCCTGGATGACCAGATAGTGCGGAGTCATGATTTTCCCTAAGTACCCTTAGCCGGAATTGCAGGGGAACAAACAGCTTGTCCTCAGGAAGGTTCCCGGGAGCTGAACCTTGATCAGCCGCAATTTCAGAGACTAAATCAGAATCAATAGAAGAAATGATTATACCAGGAGGCAAAATACAAGCAGGATCTTCCTCCGAAGGAGGGCTGGCCATGAAGCTACGCGACAGTGCATCGGCCTTAATATTTTTAGAGCCAGCCCTATAGGTAACCAAAAAGTTAAAATCTGGTAAAAAATAGCGCCCATCGAGCTTGTCTCGGGTTTAGCCTCCGGGCAGATTCTAGGAAAACCAGATTCTTGTGGTCGGTAAGGACCGTTACCTGGTGCCTAGCCCCCTCCAGGAAGTGGCGCCACTCTTCAAATGCCCATTTAATGGTTAAGAGTTTGCGGTTGCCAATATCATAGTTACTCTCAGTGGGCGAAAACTTCCTGGAGAAGTAGGCACAGGGACGGAGATGGGTGAGGGACCTGGTACCCTGGGACAAGACAGCCCCCACTCCCACCTCGGATACGTCAACCTCCACGATAAATGGCTCCATTTGGTTGGGCTGAAGCAGCACCGGGGCCGAGATAAAGCACTTCTTAAGGACCTCAAAAGCCTGGACGGCCTCAGGAGGCCAGTGGAGGAGATCAGCACCATTGCGAGTGAGGTCCGTAAGAGGCTTAGCGATGACCGAGAAGTTAGCAATAAATCTCCTGTAATAATTAGCGAACCCCAAGAAACACTGTAACGCCTTCAGGGAGGCAGGTTGGACCCATTCCGCCACAGCCTGGACCTTGGCGGGGTCCATGCGGAATTCATGAGGAGTGAGGATTTGACCCAAAAATGGTATCTCCTGTACCCCAAACACACATTTTTCGGTTTTCGCAAACAGTTTGTTTTCCCGAAGGACCTGGAGCACCTTCCTGACATGCTTAATGTGGGAGGACAAGTCCTTGGAAAACACCAGTATGTCATCAAGGTACACTACAAGAAATACCCCCAGGTAATCTCTCAAAATCTCATTTATGAAATTCTGGAAGACCGCAGGAGCATTACACAACCCAAAGGGCATGACGAGGTATTCGAAATGACCTTCGGGCGTGTTAAACGCAGTCTTCCACTCATCCCCCTCTTTGATGCGGATAAGGTTATACGCCCCCCGTAGATCAAACTTAGAGAACCATTGGGCCCCCTGAACCTGATTAAAGAGATCAGGAATCAAAGGAAGGGGAAACTGGTTCCTTACAGTGACCTTATTCAAGTTACGATAGTCAATGCATGGCCTAAGACCACCATCCTTCTTCCCTACGAAGAAGAAGCCAGCACCTACCGGAGAAGTAGAGGGGCGAATGTAACCCTTGGCCAGGCATTCCTGGATATACTCTCTCATGACTTCACGTTCGGGACAAGAAAGATTAAATATCCTACCCTTAGGGAGCTTAGCTCCTGGTACCAATTCGATAGCGCAATCGTATTCTCTATGAGGAGGTAACACTTCGGAGGCCTCCTTAGAGAAAACATCAGCGAAGTCCTGAACAAACTCAGGTAGCGTGTTCACCTCCTCAGGGGGAGAAATAGAATTAACAGAAAAACATGACGTCAAGCATTCATTACCCCATTTGGTAAGCTCCCCAGTATTCCAGTCAAACGTGGGATTATGCAACTGCAACCAGGGAAGGCCTAAAACTAAATCGGACGATAATCCCTGCATCAACAGTACAGAGCACTGCTCCAAATGCATGGAGCCAACAAGGAGTTCAAAAACAGGGGTGTGCTGTGTAAAATAACCATTAGCAAGAGGAGTGGAGTCGATACCCACTACAGGGACAGGTTTAGGCAAATCAATCAAAGGCATAGCTAGAGACATAGCAAATTCCACAGACATGATATTAGCAGAAGACCCTGAATCCACGAAGGCACTGCCGGTAGCAGACCTACCACCAAAAGAGACCTGAAAGGGAAGCAAGATTTTATTACGTTTCATATTTACGGGAAATACCTGTGCGCCCAAGTGACCTCCCCGATGATCACTTAGGCGCGGATGTTTTCCGGCTGCTTATTCTTGCGCCTAGGACAGGTGTTCACTTGATGCTTGTCATCCCCACAATAGAAGCAGAGACCATTCTTCCTGCGGAACTCTCTACGTTGTCGGGGGGACACGGAGGCCCCGAGTTGCATAGGAACCTCCGAGTCTTCCGTGGAAGAGCGAAGCAACGGGACCTCGGGAGGCATCATGGGGGAGTCAGAGGGGAAAACATAAAAACGTTCAAGTTGTCGTTCCCTGAGACGTCGGTCAAGTCGTACCGCTAAAGCCATAACCTGGTCAAGGGTGTCAGAAGAGGGATAGCTAACTAGCAGGTCTTTCAGGGCGTTCGACAGACCCAAACTAAACTGGCACCTTAAGGCAGGGTCATTCCACCGGGAAGCTACGCACCACTTCCTAAAGTCAGAACAATACTCCTCAACAGGTCTCTTACCCTGACGTAAGGTCACCAGCTGACTCTCGGCAAAGGCAGTCCTGTCAGTCTCGTCATAAATGAGTCCGAGAGCAGAAAAGAAACGATCAACGGAGGAAAGTTCAGGGGCGTCAGGAGCCAAGGAGAAGGCCCACTCTTGGGGCCCTTCCTGGAGCCGGGACATAATTATACCCACCCGTTGGCTCTCAGAACCTGAGGAATGAGGCTTTAAGCGAAAGTAGAGCCTACAACTCTCCCGAAAGGAGAGAAAAGTCCTCCGGTCCCCTGAGAACCGGTCAGGCAACTTGAGGTGGGGTTCAAGAGGTGAGGTGAGGGGCACTACCATGGTAGCGTCAGGCTGGTTGACCCTCTGAGCCAGGGCCTGGACCTGTAGGGAGATACCCTGCATTTGCTGGGCCAGGGTCTCAAGGGGGTCCATAGTAGTGTCAGGGACAAGGGTAGACTAGGTATTGGGCTTGTAATTAATGTAATGATGGGGGTAGGGAAACGGACAAGTGAGCCCTAATCTACCCGCCACTCTGTCCCTGCCTACTTGCAACGACCCGCCCTAGGCGACGGGGTACAACTGGGCGGCGGTCCCTACGCTCAGTAAGTGCACGAGACAAACAGACAAGAGTACACAAAGCTAAGGGAAAGGGGCAGTTGCCCACGGCAACACCGCGAGCAACAAGAGTGGTGAACGAGCCGAGTCAAACCAGGAGTGAACGAGGTACCAAACGCAGAGCAGGAGAGTAGTCAGTAAGCCAGGGTCAGTATGGAGCAGGATCAAATAGAAAGAAGCTGTAACTGGGCTAGGAAACCACGCGAGAAGAATCACAAGCAAAGGAGGAACAGGAAAGGCAGGTATAAATAGACAGAGGGCGGGAGCTAGCTCAGTCTGGCCAGGCTGCGATAGGCTCTCCTGCTCCTAAGCCTGCCATCCTGAGTGGTGGAAGATGGAGTCAGTCTCAGAGACATAGACTCAGGTGCAGACTGATTACCTATGGGCGTATACACAGAAGTTGTGCCTGGCAGATCCTTTACACACAAACTCCCATATTCTACATCACATACTCCCATATTCTACATCACATACTCCCATATTCTACATCACACACTCCCATATTGTACATCACATACTCCCATATTGTACATCACACACTCCCATATTGTACATCACACACTCACATATTGTACATCACACACTCCCATATTGTACATCACATACTCCCATATTCTACATCACATACTCCCATATTCTACATCACATACTCCCATATTCTACATCACACACTCCCATATTCTACATCACACACTCCCATATTGTACATCACATACTCCCATATTCTACATCACATACTCCCATATTCTACATCACATACTCCCATATTCTACATCACACACTCCCATATTGTACATCACACACTCCCATATTGTACATCACACACTCACATATTGTACATCACACACTCCCATATTGTACATCACACACTCCCATATTGTACATCACACACTCCCATATTCTACATCACATACTCCCATATTCTACATCACACACTCCCATATTCTACATCACACACTCCCATATTCTACATCACACACTCCCATATTCTACATCACACACTCCCATATTCTACATCACACACTCCCATATTCTACATCACACACCCCCATATTCTACATCACACACTCCCATATTGTACATCACACTCCCATATTGTACATCACACGCTCCCATATTCTACATCACACACTCCCATATTCTACATCACACACTCCCATATTCTACATCACACACTCCCATATTCTACATCACATACTCCCATATTGTACATCACACACTCCCATATTCTACATCACACACTCCCATATTCTACATCACATACTCCTATATTGTACATCACACACTCCCATATTGTACATCACATACTACCATATTCTACATCACCTACTCCCATATTCTACATCACCTACTCCCATATTCTACATCACCTACTCACATATTCTACATCACATACTCCCATATTCTACATCACATACTCCCGTATTCTACATCACACACTCCCATATTCTACATCACACACTCACATATTCTACATCACACACTCACATATTCTACATCACACACTCCCATATTCTACATCACATACTCACATATTCTACATCACATACTCACATATTCTACATCACACACTCCCATATTCTACATCACACACTCCCATATTCTACATCACATACTCACATATTGTACATCACATACTCACATATTGTACATCACATACTCCCATATTCTACATCACATACTCCCATATTCTACATCACATACTCCCATATTCTACATCACACACTCCCATATTCTACATCACACACTCCCATATTCTACATCACATACTCCCATATTCTACATCACATACTCCCATATTCTACATCACACACTCCCATATTCTACATCACATACTCCCAAGGATACTTTTTTGGCCTCTGTCGGGCTAATGGATCCCTATGGATATACTACACTGGGAGCTTTTTCCAACATACACTCTAAGCGTACATGACAGACGTAATACATACAACGCCTAACACATATTCTCATAGTCCATAGTGGATCTATATGTAATATACTCATCACCTGCAAACCACTGCTCCAGAAATATGTCCATTAAATACTCAAAATCCAGATGCTTACGTTTTTATTGCCCCCTTAGGTATTGCCCGGTTTGCCCCGATGTAATTTTGCAACTTTCTCTTCCACGCCAAGTGCTATCCTGCAATAATACCAGTAACGTAGATGCTGCAGGAATCCGCCAGCTCGACACTATCCCTCACGGAAACTTCTATTTTGGCAGCAAATACGGCACATTTAATAAAAATAATGAATTTCCTGCGCTTCATTATTCCAGTGGTTTAAAAGATAAATAAAGAAGTTCAGCAACAAGTGGCCAGACGGAAAGCTTCATTTTGGTGATTGAGGAAACGCTGTCGGGTGATTAATTAATTAATATTACAGGTTTCATCTGTTCCACGAATCACTGAGAAATGTTCTACATGAAAGGACAACATGTCTCATTTTACACTTGAGGATGAGTGATTTGTCATGCAAAACTGTCCATTACTTGTAGACCATTACTAAAAACATTCAAGGTTATAAATCATCCTTTGTATTAACTGAAGAACCCGCACCTCTCTCTCATAGTTTGGCTGCCGAATCCTAATTGTGATCGATGGAAGACCCGACGTAGGTGAAATTTTAATCGGCGTCCAAATGCACTCTGGCTAATTAGATGATGGGAGGGAAAACTTTTCCTGACACCTGGTATAAAGTTGAAGTTCTGCTAACCTTCAGCTTGAGAAATTTACGACGCCCCGTAATATAGGGCTGCCTGGCGTAATGTTTCCTGCCTACATTTAGAAACAATCAGCAGTTTATGGGAAAGATTTTAGGCAGTGATTGCGAGTATGCAAATATCTTTCTTTTAATTGGCTTTTTAGTTGCATAATGTTTATCTTAAAAACAAAGATACGGGCCAACGTGCACGACCGTGCGTAATTAGATAACGCTCAATCACGTCAAGGTTATCTCTGCCTCCAGATCTGACATTCTCTGCGGCTAATCTGGTTGAATTTTCCATCAAGCTGTTCGCTGTACACGTCCCTCAAACCTGCGGTCTGCAGCCTGTGGCTCTGCAGCTGTTGCAAAACTACAACTCCCAGCATGCCTGTAGTTCTGGGAGTCATAGTTTGGCGACAGCTGAAAAGCAGTGAGTTGCTGACTTTTGCCTTCATCCGGCATACACATAAGATTGATATGGGCAGATCCACCATTTTGGGAGACCATCTAACGCGTAGGGATGGATCTGGTTGGGCATTTTTGAGCAATTGGATTGGCCATGTTGGATCTTGGATGGATCACCACCTCTTTCCCCCAGGATAAGTGTCAAGATAGCGGAGATGTGGCTCTCGGACCTTCTTTGGTATTCTGGGGCAATTTTGTGTCCATGTAAGGCTTCGTTCACATCTGCGTTGGGGTCCCGTTTTGACGTTCCGTTGGAGCTTTCGGTCAGAACGGGACCCTGAACAGACACAGACTTACACAGACGGAAACCAGAGGTTTCAGTTTCCATCACCATTGATTTCAATGGTGACGGATCCGGTGCCCATGGTTTCCGTTTGTCTCTGTTATGCAACGGACCCGTCATTTTGCCGGAAGCAATAACATAGTCGACTACACAGGGACAAACGGAAACCATGGGGACCGGATCCGTCACCATTGCAATCAATGGTGATGGAAATGGAAACCTCTGGTTTTCGTCTGTGTCAGTTTCTGTCTGTTCAGGGTCCAGTTCTGACGGAAAGCTCAGACGGAACGTCAGAACGGGACTCCAGATGTGAACAAAGCCATAAGCGTCGGACTGGGTTACCCACCCACCACCTCTACAGAATACGTGCACATCAACTTGTTGTTATCGTTGTACACACAGGACATATCATCAATAAGGTCTAATAGGTTATTTGTGAAACACCCATAAAACATAAACCCTAGTGGCACATCCTTGGCTCTCAAGTCAGCTTCAAATGGGGTTGTCTTTTGCTAGACCTTTTGGCACCCACTTTTGGCTCAGAGTCTGGGCCCACCGGAGGATCCTCTGGTACTTTGGTGGGCCAGTCCGACCCTGTCCATGTTTAAGTTTCCTTTCCCCCTTTCATTGAGATTAATAGACACATATAGCCAAGATGTGTAATTGTGGGAATGATGTGTGTGATAATGTTAGCTTTGAAGCAGTGGTGTAGCTGGGGGAAAGAGGGCTACCGGGTTAAAGGGGACTATCGGGGAAGTGGTGCCAACAAGCCTCTTTGCCTTGGCCAGGTATATAGATACAGGGCTAGGGCAGCAAACATAAGCTTTATCCAGAGTGATGGAAAGCCTAGTTATGGATCTGCTTTCAGAGTCCAAGGAACCCTAGTCAGACACTGACGGAAACAATGAATTATTTCCTTCCAATCTTCAGTTGGAAACTTCTTCAAGTGATGGAACTCTCTGTCTTACGTCAAAGAAATCTCACTTCTGCAAGGGTCTGTGGAATGGGACCCTCACCAATTATCTCCTCTTCCCATTAATTACAGAAGACAAATTCCCACCGCCCTTCCTACCCTGCTACATGTGGCTTCTTAAGTGTACCCCATTTTCCCAGTATTCCCAATTACACTATTATCTTTCGATGGATCTAGCCAACTACAGGCTTTGATATCATATATGACCAAACCTTCAGTTATCGACACATTTTATGTTGTTTCCGATAACCATTCCCATTCATACATATAAGAGAGTTAGAATTATACAGATATACGTTTTTATTATATATTTTTCCCAATTTTTTAATCCCTCTAAATTTCAATTCCGCTTGGAACTTAAATATTAATTCTGCATTGATAGGGACATTTCCCTCCAGTCACTTCATTATATAAAGTTTAGCATTAGAATTTGAATTTTAAAGCCATTGACTGATTATATTATTTCTTATGTCGAAAAATTACATTCACAGCGGCGAAAAAGTTCTAAGCAGACGTGACTGTCCATTTAATACTATTGCACGTATGGAAATGAAGACATTGCCCCCCCCCCCAGGTGGTGTAAGAGCCCCGTGAGGCATCGTTCCTGGGATTCTGAGCCTTCGGCTTTATTCCTTCCTCTCTGTATGATGTTTGCTGGAAACAAACGGTAAAGCCAAGCGAGCCGAGGTTCACCAGGAGATAAAATCATTTGTCTCCTCTGCCTAATATGCAGCTAAGGGCTGTCACATTACTGTGTGCACAACATACAAGAGGAGCCCGTGCCTTAAAGAAAGAGCCTTTAATTACATCGGTAACAAAGGTTATATGCTTAATAATAATATTTAATTGCAGCAGAGAATCACAGTGTAAATAAAGCCTTATGCAATTCAAATCATAATATTCCCCCATATCCCGGCATAAATTGCCATAACTGCATACATTTCGATGAGGGATTTTCTGCGGCGTATGGAGCGCTGTAACAGTAAGATGAATTCACCAGGCACGGCAATAATTCATGCTGTTGTCTTCTCTTTTTTGCCTAAAACAGCCATGCTTTACAGGAAAATGCATCAAAATAGGAAAGAAAATCTGCAAGGTGACTTAAAGGATATTGCGTTCTCTAAGGCTCTCCAGTAACGTGATTTCAAGAGCAGCTCCACATAGTCAAACTATACAACCTGTTTACATCTTATTCTTATCCCGGACAGAATTAAGATAGTGATATTCTTGCACATGGGGGCAGTATTAATGTAGTTATATTCTTGTATATAGGGGGCAGTATTATAGTAGTTATATTCTTGTATATAGGAGCAGTATTATAGTAGTTATATTCTTGTATATAGGGGCAGTATTATAGTAGTTATATTCTTGTATATAGGGGGCAGTATTATAGTAGTTATATTCTTGTATATAGGGGACAGTATTATAGTAGTTATATTCTTGTATATAGGGGGCAGTATTAATGTAGTTATATTCTTGTATATAGGGGGCAGTATTATAGTAGTTATATTCTTGTATATAGGAGCAGTATTATAGTAGTTATATTCTTGTATATAGGGGGCAGTATTATAGTAGTTATATTCTTGTATATAGGGGCAGTATTATAGTAGTTATATTCTTGTATATAGGGGGCAGTATTATAGTAGTTATATTCTTGTATATAGGAGCAGTATTATAGTAGTTATATTCTTGTACATAGGAGGCAGTATTATAGTAGTTATATTCTTGTATATAGGGGCAGTATTAGAGTAGATATATTCTTGTATATAGGGAGCAGTATTATAGTAGTTATATTCTTGTATATAGGGGCAGTATTATAGTAGTTATATTCTTGTATATAGGAGGCAGTATTATAGTAGTTATATTCTTGTATATAGGAGGCAGTATTATAGTAGTTATATTCTTGTATATAGGGGCAGTATTAGAGTAGTTATATTCTTGTATATAGGGGGCAGTATTATAGTAGTTATATTCTTGTATATAGGGGGCAGTATTATAGTAGTTATATTCTTGTATATAGGGGCAGTATTATAGTAGTTATATTCTTGTATATAGGGGGCAGTATTATAGTACTTATATTCTTGTATATAGGAGGCAGTATTATAGTAGTTATATTCTTGTATATAGGGGCAGTATTATAGTAGTTATATTCTTGTATATAGGGGGCAGTATTATAGTAGTTATATTCTTGTATATAGGGGGCAGTATTATAGTAGTTATATTCTTGTATATAGGAGTAATATTATAGTAGTTATATTCTTGTATATAGGGGCAGTATTATAGTAGTTATATTCTTGTATATAGGGGCAGTATTATAGTAGTTATATTCCTGTATATAGGGGGCAGTATTATAGTAGTTATATTCTTGCATATAGGGGGCAGTATTATAGTAGTTATACTCTTGTATATAGGAGCAGTATTATAGTAGTTATATTCTTGTATATAGAAGCAGTATTATAGTAGTTATATTCTTGTATATAGGGGCAGTATTATAGTAGTTATATTCCTGTATATAGGGGCAGTATTATAGTAGTTATATTCTTGTATATAGGGGGCAGTATTATAGTAGTTATATTCTTGTATGTAGGAGGCAGTATTATAGTAGTTATATTCTTGTATATAGGGGGCAGTATTATAGTAGTTATATTCTTGTATATAGGAGGCAGTATTATAGTAGTTATATTCTTGTTTATAGGGGGCAGTATTATTGTAGTTATATTCTTGTATATAGGGGCAGTATTATAGTAGTTATATTCTTGTATATAGGGGGCAGTATTATAGTAGTTATATTCTTGTATATAGAGGCAGTATTATAGTAGTTATATTCTTGTATATAGGGGCAGTATTATAGTAGTCATATTCCTGTATATAGGAGGCAGTATTATATTAGTTATATTCTTGTATATAGGGGGCAGTATTATAGTAGTTATATTCTTGTATATAGGGGCAGTATTATAGTAGTTATATTCTTGTATATAGAGGCAGTATTATAGTAGTTATATTCTTGTATATAGGGGCAGTATTATAGTAGTCATATTCTTGTATATAGGAGCAGTAATATAGTAGTTATATTCTTGTATATAGGGGCAGTATTATAGTAGTTATATTCTTGTATATAGAGGCAGTATTATAGTAGTTATATTCTTGTATATAGGGGCAGTATTATAGTAGTTATATTTTTGTATATAGGGGGCAGTATTATAGTAGTTATATTCTTGTATATAGAGGCAGTATTATAGTAGTTATATTCTTGTATATAGGAGCAGTATTATAGTAGTTATATTCTTGTAAATAGGAGCAGTAATATAGTAGTTATATTCTTGTATATAGAGGCAGTATTATAGTAGTTATATTCTTGTATATAGGGGGCAGTATTATAGTAGTTATATTCTTGTATATAGGGGCAGTATTATAGTAGTTATATTCTTGTATATAGGAGGCAGTATTATAGTAGTTATATTCTTGTATATAGGAGCAGTATTATAGTAGTTATATTCTTGTATATAGAGGCAGTATAAGGGCGGGTTCACACATGGCGGAATTGCACTTAAATTCCGCTGCGGACACTCCGCAGCGTTAATCCGCAGCGGAGCCGTTTCTACATTGACTTTCACTTTAATTTAGCAGTGTTCGTTTACACGATGCGTACAATTCCGCTGCGGAGCATAGGCTGCGGAGCGGAATTTGGTGTCCGCAGCATGCTCTGTCTGTTGCGGAGCAGTGGCGGACTCATGGCGGAATTTCTCCATTGACTTCAATGGAGATTCAAAGTTCCGCAATGAAGTCCGCAGCTGTCATGCACATGTCATGTGTGCTGCGGATGCGTCTTGCTTTTTTTACTTGACATTTCTTCATTCTGGCTGGACCTATGTATTTCTAGGTCTACAGCCAGACTGAGGAAGTCAATGGGGCTCCCGTAATGACGGGAGCGTTGCTAGGAGACGTCTGTAAATAGTCACTGTCCAGGGTGCTGAAAGAGTTAAGCGATCGGCAGTAACTGTTTCTGCACCCGGGACAGTGACTACCGATCCCAATATACATGTATCTGTAAAAAAACATATAAGTTCATACTTACCGAGAACTCCCTTCGTCTGTCTCCAGTCCGGCCTCCCAGGATGACGTTTCAGTGTAAGTGACGGCTGCAGCCAATCACAGGCCAAGCACAGGCTGCAGCGGTCACATGGACTGGCGCGTCATCCAGGGAGGTCGGGCTGGATGCCGAAAGAGGGACGCGTCACCAAGACAACGGCCGGTAAGTATGAAAATCGTTTACTTTCACTAGGGAAAGTGCTGTCCCTTCTCTCTATCCTGCACTGATAGGGAGAAGGGAAGCACTTTTCCCGCAGTCTGCAGCAGCTAGTCCGCATCAATGTACTGCACATTTTGTGCAGATCCGCTGCAGAATCTGCAACGCAGATTCTGTGCGGCATCGATGCGGACAGTTGCGGAGGAATTCCGCCATGTGTAGTCATGCCCTCATAGTAGTTATATTCTTGTATATAGGGGCAGTATTATAGTAGTTATATTCTTGTGTATAGGGGCAGTATTATAGTAGTTATATTCTTGTATATAGGGGGCAGGTATTATAGTAGTTATATTCTTGTATGTAGGACCAGTATTATAGTAGTTATATTCTTGTATATAGGGGACAGTATTATAGTAGGTATATTCTTGTATATAGGGGCAGTATTATAGTAGTTATATTCTTGTATATAGGGGGCAGTATTATAGTAGTTATATTCTTGTACATAGGGGCAGTATTATAGTAGTTATATTCTTGTATATAGGAGCAATATTATAGTAGTTATATTCTTGTATATAGGGGCAGTATTATAGTAGTCATATTCTTGTATAAAGGAGCAGTAATATAGTAGTAATATTCTTGTATATAGGAACAGTATTATAGTAGTTATATTCTTGTATATAGGGGCAGTATTATAGTAGTTATATTCTTGTATATAGGGGCAGTATTATAGTAGTTATATTCTTGTATATAGAGGCAGTATTATAGTAGTTACATTCTTGTATATAGGGGCAGTATTATAGTAGTTATATTCTTGCACATGGGGCAGTATTATAGTAGTTATATTCTTGTATATAGGGGGCAGTATTATAGTAGTTATATTCTTGTATATAGGGGGCAGTATTATAGTAGTCATATACTTGTACATAGGAGCAGTAATATAGTAGTTATATTCTTGTATATAGAGGCAGTATTATAGTAGTTATATTCTTGTATATAGGAGCAGTATTATAGTAGTTATATTCTTGTATATAGGGGGCAGGTATTATAGTAGTTATATTCTTGTATATAGAGGCAGTATTATAGTAGTTATATTCTTGTATATAGGGGGCAGTATTATAGTAGTTATATTCTTGTATATAGGGGCAGGATTATAGTAGTTATATTCTTGTATATAGGGGCAGTATTACAGTAGTTATATTCTTGTCTATAGAGGCAGTATTATTGTAGTTATATTATTGCATATAGGGGGCAGTATTACAGTAGTTATATTCTTGTATATTGGGGGCAGTATTATAGTAGTTATATTCTTGTATATAGGAGCAGTATTATAGTAGTTATATTCTTGTATATAGGGGGCAGTATTATAGTAGTTATATTCTTGTATATAGGGGGAAGTATTATAGTAGTTATATTCTTGTATATAGGGGGCAGTATTATAGTAGTTATATTCTTGTATATAGGAGACAGTATTATAGTAGTTATATTATTGTATATAGGAGGCAGTATTATAGTAGTTATATTCTTGTATATAGGGGGCAATATTATGGTAGTTATATTCTTGTATATAGGGGGCAGTATTATAGTAGTTATATTCTTGTATATAGGGGCAGTATTATAGTAGTTATATTCTTGTATATAGGGGCAGTATTATAGTAGTTATATTCTTGTATATAGAGGCAGTATTATAGTAGTTATATTCTTGTATATAGGGGGCAGTATTATAGTAGTTATATTCTTGTATATAGGGGCAGGATTATAGTAGTTATATTCTTGTATATAGGGGGCAGTATTACAGTAGTTATATTCTTGTCTATAGAGGCAGTATTATTGTAGTTATATTATTGTATATAGGGGGCAGTATTACAGTAGTTATATTCTTGTATATTGGGGGCAGTATTATAGTAGTTATATTCTTGTATATAGGAGCAGTATTATAGTAGTTATATTCTTGTATATAGGGGGCAGTATTATAGTAGTTATATTCTTGTATATAGGGGGCAGTATTATAGTAGTTATATTCTTGTATATAGGGGGCAGTATTATAGTAGTTATATTCTTGTATATAGGAGACAGTATTATAGTAGTTATATTATTGTATATAGGAGGCAGTATTGTAGTAGTTATATTCTTGTATATAGGGGGCAATATTATGGTAGTTATATTCTTGTATATAGGGGGCAGTATTATAGTAGTTATATTCTTGTATATAGGGGCAGTATTATGGTAGTTATATTCTTGTATATAGGGGGCAGTATTATAGTAGTTATATTCTTGTATATAGGGGGCAGTATTATAATAGTTATATTCTTGTATATAGGAGGCAGTATTATAGTAGTTATATTCTTGTATATAGCGGCAGCATTATAGTAGTTATATTCTTGTATATAGGGGGCAGTATTATAGTAGTTATATTCTTGTATATAGGAGGCAGTATTATAGTAGTTATATTCTTGTATATAGCGGCAGTATTATAGTAGTTATATTCTTGTCTATAGGGGGCAGTAATATAGTAGTTATATTCTTGTATATAGGGGCAGTATTATAGTAGTTATATTCCTGTATATAGGGGGCAGTATTATAGTAGTTATATTCTTGTATATAGGAGCAGTATTATAGTAGTTATATTCTTGTATATAGAAGCAGTATTATAGTAGTTATATTCTTGTATATAGGGGGCAGTATAGTAGTTATATTCTTGTATATAGGGGCAGTATTATAGTAGTTATATTCCTGTATATAGGGGGCAGTATTATAGTAGTTATATTCTTGTATATAGGAGGCAGTATTATAGTAGTTATATTCTTGTTAATAGGGGGCAGTATTATTGTAGTTATATTCTTGTATATAGGGGCAGTATTATAGTAGTTATATTCTTGTATATAGGGGCAGTATAATAGTAGTTATATTCTTGTACATAGGGGCAGTATTATAGTAGTTATATTCTTGTATATAGGAGCAGTATTATAGTAGTTATATTCTTGTATATAGAGGCAGTATTATAGTAGTTATATTCTTGTATATAGGGGCAGTATTATAGTAGTTATATTCTTGTGTATAGGGGCAGTATTAGGGCATGACCACACGTGGCGGATTTCCTCCGCAACTGTCCGCATCAATGCCGCACAGAATCTGCGTTGCAGATTCTGCTGCGGATCTGCACAAAATGTGCAGTACATTGATGCGGACTAGCTGCTGCGGACTGCGGGAAAAGTGCTTCCCTTCTCCCTATCAGTGCAGGATAGAGAGAAGGGACAGCACTTTCCCTAGTGAAAGTAAACGATTTTCATACTTACCGGCCGTTGTCTTGGTGACGCGTCCCTCTTTCGGCATCCAGCCCGACCTCCCTGGATGACGCGCCAGTCCATGTGACCGCTGCAGCCTGTGCTTGGCCTGTGATTGGCTGCAGCCGTCACTTGGACTGAAACGTCATCCTGGGAGGCCGGACTGGAGACAGAAGCAGGGAGTTCTCGGTAAGTATGAACTTATATTTTTTTACAGGTTGCTGTATATTGGGATCGGTAGTCACTGTCCCGGGTGCAGAAACAGTTACTGCCGATCGCTTAACTCTTTCAGCACCCTGGACAGTGACTATTTACAGACGTCTCCTAGCAACGCTCCCGTCATTACGGGAGCCCCATTGACTTCCTCAGTCTGGCTGTAGACCTAGAAATACATAGGTCCAGCCAGAATGAAGAAATGTCAAGTTACGCTCCGCAGCACACATAAGATCTGCGGACTTCATTGCGGAATTTTCACTCTCCATTGAAGTCAATGGAGAAATTCCTCCATGAGTCCGCCACTGCTCCGCAACAGACAGAGCATGCTGCGGACACCACATTCCGCTCCGCAGCCTATGCTCCGCAGCGGAATTGTACGCATCGTCTAAACGAACACTGCTAAATTAAAGTGAAAGTCAATGGAGAAACGGCTCCGCTGCGGATTAACGCTGCGGAGTGTCCGCAGCGGAATTTAAGTGAAATTCCGCCACGTGTGAACCCGCCCTTATAGTAGTTATATTCTTGTATATAGGGGGCAGGTATTATAGTAGTTATATTCTTGTATGTAGGACCAGTATTATAGTAGTTATATTCTTGTATATAGGGGACAGTATTATAGTAGGTATATTCTTGTATATAGGGGCAGTATTATAGTAGTTATATTCTTGTATATAGGGGGCAGTATTATAGTAGTTATATTCTTGTACATAGGGGCAGTATTATAGTAGTTATATTCTTGTATATAGGAGCAATATTATAGTAGTTATATTATTGTATATAGGGGCAGTATTATAGTAGTTATATTCTTGTATATAGGGGCAGTATTATAGTAGTCATATTCTTGTATAAAGGAGCAGTAATATAGTAGTAATATTCTTGTATATAGGAACAGTATTATAGTAGTTATATTCTTGTATATAGGGGCAGTATTAGAGTAGTTATATTCTTGTATATAGGGGCAGTATTATAGTAGTTATATTCTTGTATATAGAGGCAGTATTATAGTAGTTACATTCTTGTATATAGGGGCAGTATTATAGTAGTTATATTCTTGCACATGGGGCAGTATTATAGTAGTTATATTCTTGTATATAGGGGGCAGTATTATAGTAGTTATATTCTTGTATATAGGGGGCAGTATTATAGTCGTTATATTCTTGTATATAGGGGCAGTATTATAGTAGTCATATACTTGTACATAGGAGCAGTAATATAGTAGTTATATTCTTGTATATAGAGGCAGTATTATAGTAGTTATATTCTTGTATATAGGAGCAGTATTATAGTAGTTATATTCTTGTATATAGCGGCAGCATTATAGTAGTTATATTCTTGTATATAGGGGGCAGTATTATAGTAGTTATATTCTTGTATATAGGAGGCAGTATTATAGTAGTTATATTCTTGTATATAGCGGCAGTATTATAGTAGTTATATTCTTGTCTATAGGGGGCAGTAATATAGTAGTTATATTCTTGTATATAGGGGCAGTATTATAGTAGTTATATTCCTGTATAAAGGGGGCAGTATTATAGTAGTTATATTCTTGTATATAGGAGCAGTATTATAGTAGTTATATTCTTGTATATAGAAGCAGTATTATAGTAGTTATATTCTTGTATATAGGGGGCAGTATAGTAGTTATATTCTTGTATATAGGGGCAGTATTATAGTAGTTATATTCCTGTATATAGGGGGCAGTATTATAGTAGTTATATTCTTGTATATAGGAGGCAGTATTATAGTAGTTATATTCTTGTTAATAGGGGGCAGTATTATAGTAGTTATATTCCTGTATATAGGGGGCAGTATTATAGTAGTTATATTCTTGTACATAGGGGCAGTATTATAGTAGTTATATTCTTGTATATAGGAGCAGTATTATAGTAGTTATATTCTTGTATATAGGGGCAGTATTATAGTAGTTATATTCTTGTATATAGGGGCAGTATTATAGTAGTCATATTCTTGTATATAGGAGCAGTAATATAGTAGTTATATTCTTGTATAAAGGAACAGTATTATAGTAGTTATATTCTTGTATATAGAGGCAGTATTATAGTAGTTATATTCTTGTATATAGGGGCAGTATTATAGTAGTTATATTCTTGTATATAGGGGGCAATATTATAGTAGTTATATTCTTGTATATAGAGGCAGTAATATAGTAGTTATATTCTTATATATAGGAGCAGTATTATAGTAGTTATATTCTTGTATATAGAGGCAGTATTATAGTAGTTATATTCTTGTATATAGGGGCAGTATTATAGTAGTTATATTCTTGTGTATAGGAGCAGTATTATAGTAGTTATATTCTTGTATATAGGGGGCAGCTATTATAGTAGTTATATTCTTGTATGTAGGACCAGTATTATAGTAGTTATATTCTTGTATATAGGGGACAGTATTATAGTAGGTATATTCTTGTATATAGGGGCAGTATTATAGTAGTTATATTCTTGTATATAGGGGGCAGTATTATAGTAGTTATATTCTTGTACATAGGGGCAGTATTATAGTAGTTATATTCTTGTATATAGGAGCAGTATTATAGTAGTTATATTCTTGTATATAGGGGCAGTATTATAGTAGTTATATTCTTGTATATAGGGGCAGTATTATAGTAGTCATATTCTTGTATATAGGAGCAGTAATATAGAAGTAATATTCTTGTATATAGGAACAGTATTATAGTAGTTATATTCTTGTATATAGGGGCAGTATTATAGTAGTTATATTCTTGTATATAGGGGCAGTATTATAGTAGTTATATTCTTGTATATAGAGGCAGTATTACAGTAGTTATATTCTTGTATATAGGGGGCAGTATTATAGTAGTTATATTCTTGTATATAGGGGGCAGTATTATAGTAGTTATATTCTTGTATATAGGGGAAGTATTATGGTAGTTATATACCTGTATATAGGGGGCAGTATTACAGTAGTTATATTCTTGTATATAGGGGCCAGTATTATAGTAGTTATATTATTGTATATAGGGGCAGTATTATTCTTGTATATAGGGGGCAGTATTATTTTAGTTATATTCTTGTATATAGGGGCAGTATTATAGTAGTTATATTCCTGTATATAGGGTCAGTATTATAGTAGTTATATTCGTGTATATAGGGTCAGTATTATAGTAGTTATATTCTTGTATATAGGGGGCAGTATTATTGTAGTTATATTCTTGTATATAGGGGCAGTATTATAGTAGTTATATTCTTGGATATAGGAGCAGTATTATAGTAGTTATATTCTTGTATATAGGGGGCAGTATTATAGTAGTTATATTATTGTATATAGGGGGCAGTATTATAGTAGGTATATTATTGTATATAGGGGCAGTATTATTCTTGTATATAGGGGGCAGTATTATTGTAGTTATATTCTTGTATATAGGGGCAGTATTATAGTACATATATTCCTGTATATAGGGTCAGTATTATAATAGTTATATTCTTGTATATAGGGGGCAGTATTATAGTAGTTATATTCTTGTATATAGGAGCAGTATTATAGTAGTTATATTCTTGGATATAGGAGCAGTATTATAGTAGTTATATTCTTGTATATAGGGGGCAGTATTATAGTAGTTATATTATTGTATATAGGGGCAGTATTATTCTTGTATATAGGGGGCAGTATTATTGTAGTTATATTCTTATATATAGGGGCAGTATTATAGTAGTTATATTCTTGTATATAGGGGGCAGTATTATAGTAGTTATATTCTTGTATATAGGAGCAGTATTATAGTAGTTATTTTCTTGTATATAGGGGCAGTATTATAGTAGTTATATTCTTGTATATAGGGGCAGTATTATAGTAGTCATATTCTTGTATATAGGAGCAGTAATATAGTAGTTATATTCTTGGATATAGGAGCAGTATTATAGTAGTTATATTCTTGTATATAGGGGGCAGTATTATAGTAGTTATATTATTGTATATAGGGGCAGTATTATTCTTGTATATAGGGGGCAGTATTATTGTAGTTATATTCCTGTATATAGGGTCAGTATTATAGTAGTTATATTCTTGTATATAGGGGGCAGTATTATAGTAGTTATATTCTTGTATATAGGAGCAGTATTATAGCAGTTATTTTCTTGTATATAGGGGCAGTATTATAGTAGTTATATTCTTGTATATAGGGGCAGTATTATAGTAGTCATATTCTTGTATATAGGAGCAGTAATATAGTAGTTATATTCTTGTATATAGGAACAGTATTATAGTAGTTATATTCTTGTATATAGAGGCATTATTATAGTAGTTATATTCTTATATATAGGAGCAGTATTATAGTAGTTATATTCTTGTATATAGAGGCAGTATTATAGTAGTTATATTCTTGTATATAGAGGCAGTATTATAGTACTTATATTCTTATATATAGGAGCAGTATTATAGTAGTTATATTCTTGTATATAGAGGCAGTATTATAGTAGTTATATTCTTGTATATAGGGGCAGTATTATAGTAGTTATATTCTTGTATATAGAGGCAGTATTATAGTAGTTATATTCTTGTATATAGGGGCAGTATTATAGTAGTTATATTCTTGTGTATAGGAGCAGTATTATAGTAGTTATATTCTTGTATATAGGGGGCACGTATTATAGTAGTTATATTCTTGTATATAGAGGCAGTATTATAGTAGTTATATTCTTGTATATAGAGGCAGTATTATAGTACTTATATTCTTATATATAGGAGCAGTATTATAGTAGTTATATTCTTGTATATAGAGGCAGTATTATAGTAGTTATATTCTTGTATATAGGGGCAGTATTATAGTAGTTATATTCTTGTATATAGAGGCAGTATTATAGTAGTTATATTCTTGTATATAGGGGCAGTATTATAGTAGTTATATTCTTGTGTATAGGAGCAGTATTATAGTAGTTATATTCTTGTATATAGGGGACAGTATTATAGTAGGTATATTCTTATATATAGGGGCAGTATTATAGTAGTTATATTCTTGTATATAGGGGGCAGTATTATAGTAGTTATATTCTTGTACATAGGGGCAGTATTATAGTAGTTATATTCTTGTATATAGGAGCAGTATTATAGTAGTTATATTCTTGTATATTGGGGCAGTATTAGGGCATGACCACACATGGCGGAATTCCTCCGCAACTGTCCGCATCAATGCCGCACCTAATCCGGGTTGCGGATTACGGCTGCGGATCTGCACAAAATGTGCAGAAAATTAATGCGAACTGGCCGCTGCGGACTGCAGGAAAAGTGCTTCCCTTCTCCCTATTCAGTGCAGGATAGAGAGAAGGGACAGCACTTTCCCTAGTGAAAGTCAAAGAAATTCATACTTACCGCCCGTTGTCTTGGTGACGCGTCCCTCTTTCGGCATCCAGCCCGACCTCCCTGGATGACGCTCCAGTCCATGTGACCGCTGCAGCCTGTGCTTGGCCTGTGATTGGCTGCAGCCGTCACTTACACTGAAACGTCATCCTGGGAGGCCGGACTGGAGACAGACGCAGGGAGTTCTCGGTAAGTATGAACTTATATGTTTTTTTACAGATACATGTATATTGAGATCGGTAGTCACTGTCCCGGGTGCAGAAACAGTTACTGCCGATCGCTTAACTCTTTCAGCACCCTGGACAGTGACTATTTACAAACGTCTCCTAGCAACGCTCCCGTCATTACGGGAGCCCCATTGACTTCCTCAGTCTGGCTGTAGACCTAGAAATACATAGGTCCAGCCAGAATGAAGAAATGTCATGGTAGTAAAAACAATACGCACCGCAGCTAGAGATGAGCGAACTTATCAAAAGTTCGGTTCGGCTAGTTCGCCGAATTTCACAAAAAAGTTCGGTTCGGACCGAACTAGTTCTGACCGAACCTGTCACTTACGTGCGCCGAGCATGCTACTGTCCAGGGTGCTGATAGAGTTAATGGGCTGCACTAACTCTTTCAGCAACCTTCACAGTACATGCTCGGCGCGCGGAAAATACCATTTAAATGTAATAAAAAAATAAAAATTATACGTTCGTACTTACTTTCCTCCTGTCCGGCCTCCAGCGATGACGTTTCATCCCTTTCGCCGCTGCAGCCAATCACAGGCTGTAGTGGCGGTCACGTACGTCAGGATGACGCTTCATCCCACGTGACCGCCTCTGCAGCCAATCACAGGCTGCAGCGGCGACATGAATGAAACGTCATCGCTGGAGGCCGGACAGGAGGAAAGTAAGTATGAACGTATTATTATTATTTTTTGGCATGTATGTATGTTGGCATGTATGTATGTATGTATATCTGTGCATGTATGTTTGCATGTATGTTGGCATGTATGTATATATGTGCATGTTTGTATGTATATTTGCATGTATGTATGTATGTTTGCATGTATGTATTTTTGCATGTATGTTGTCATGTATGTATGTATGTATGTTGTCATGTATGTATATATGTGCATGTGTGTATGTATATTTGTATGTATGTATGTTTGCATGTATGTTTGCATGAATGTATGTTTGCATGTATGTATGCATGTTTGTATGTATATTTGCATGTGTGTATATATATATATGTATGTATGTATGTTGTCATGTATGTATGTATGTATATATGTGCATGTATGTTGGCATGTATGTGCATGTGTGTATGTATGTATGTATATTTGCATGTATGTATGTTGTCATGTATGTATGTATATATGTGCATGTATGTTTGCATGTATGTTGGCATGTATGTATACATGTGCATGTTTGTATGTATATTTGCATGTATATATGTTTGCATGTGTGTATGTATGTTTGCATGTATGTATGTTTGCATGTATGTATGTTGTCATGTATGTTTGTATGTATGTTGTCATGTATGTATGTATATATGTGCATGTATGTATGTTTGCATGTTTTTATTTTTGCATGTATGTTTGCATGTATGTTTATATATATATATGTGCATGTATGTAATTATGTTTGCATGTATTTATGTTTGCATGTATATTTGTGCATGCTTGTATATATGTATTATGTATCTTTGCATGTTTGTTTGTATGTATGTTTTCATGTGTGTGTGTGTATGCATGTATGTATGATAGTTTGCATGTATATATGTGTGTATGTTTGCATGTATGTATATTTGCATGTATATATGTGCATGCTTGTATATATGTTATGTATGTATGTTTGTATATATGTATGTATATTTGTATATATGTATGTATGTATGGCCATGTATGATACTGTCTGCTGGCGCCCTGTATCTAAGTCAACTTCACGGCAGGCTTCTATACATGGTATAACAGTCAGTATCACACATTAAACTGAATCTAAGCCTACGACATGTTTTATTTCATTATTTTATTTTTTTACAGGTTTGGTGTTTGGACTACGTCGGTTTCGAGGACTACTTCGATGACGGTTTTTTTTTCTACAATAAAATGGTTAATGAGGTTGTGTTGGGGGTGCTTTATTTCAATAAAATATTTTATCTATATCTTTGTCTTTTTCTTTTCAAATTTTATTATTACCACTTTAGTAATGGCCGCTGTCTGAGTGACAACATCCATTACTAATGCGAGGCTTAGTGTTAGCCGGTGCAGAGGCTAACACTAACCACCATTATTACCCCCGGTACCCAAAACCACCAGGGGTGCCGGGAAGAGCCAGGTACGATCCAGTACCCGACCATCTGTTGTGATGGTCGGGCTCTGGGGCGGCCGCAGGCTGGTATTATGAGGCTGGGAAGGGCCAAAAACAGTGGACCTTCCCACCCTTGTAATGCTAGGCTGCTGCTGCTGTGTTGTATCTGGCTGGTTATAAAAGTGGGGGGGACCCCACGTCATTTTTTTAAATTATTTATTTATTTACATTTTTTTTTTTTTAAAAAGACATGGGGTTCCACCCAATTTATCATAACCAGCCACATACAACACAGTGTTATTAGCCTGGGAATGGACAAAACCAGTGGCCCTTCCCACCCATGTAATGCCAGACTGCTGCGGCCTTGTATATGGCTGGTTATTAAAAATGTGGGGGACCCGTCTATTGCTAAATTTGTTAAATTCCAAAAAAAAAACGACGTGGGGGTCCCCCCCATTTTTATAACCAGCCCGATACAACACAGCAGCAGCAGCCTAGCATTACAAGGGTGGGAAGGTCCACTGATTTTGGCCCTTCCCAGCCTCATAATACCAGCCTACGGCCGCCCCAGTACCCGACCATCACAACAGATGGTCGGGTACTGGATCGTACCAAGCTCTTCCCGGCACCCCTGGTGGTGGTGGGTACCGGGGTAATAATGGGTGGTTAGTGCTAGCCTCTGCACCGGCTAACACTAAGTACCGCCTTAATAATGGACGCTGTCAATCAGCCAACTGCCATTATCTAGGCACTAATAAAGTTTGAAAAAAAAACACAAAGACAATTCTTTTTTATTGAAATAAGAAATCCCCAACAAAACCCTCGTTAACCATTTTATTAAAATTTGAAAAAACGCAGATCTACGCAGTAGTCCAACGAATCGTAGATGTAGTCCAATCGGTACATCAAAATCTGCAACAACATAAAAAAACAGTTATCAATGTGAACAATACCAATACTTCTACTCTCCTACACACATATATACACGCACACACAAACAAACAACCATACACAGACACACATATATACACAAACACAACAAGATATACACACACACATAAACACATATACACGAACTCACACATATCCAAACACACACACACACACAGTTATAGACACATACACGAACACATATACACAAACACATATACAAACAAAAACACACATACCCAAACACACATATACACAAACACATATACACAAACACACCCATATATACACACAAACACACACCCATATACACACATATACACATATACAAAAACACACACAAACATCTACACACAAACATATACACAAATACACCCATATATACACAAACATATACACAAAACACATATACACAAACACACCCATATATACACACACACATATAAAAACAAAAACAGACAAAGTCACATACCCAAACACACATATATACACAAACACACATACACAAACACGGTTTCTTTTAAATGCTGCTGGGGAACCCGCTCGATCCACTATATAAGGCTGCGCTACAGTGCAGCATTTAAAAGAAACAGGATCCTGACCTGTCCATAGAGTTTAAGGCAGCACAGAGTATTTCAGGAGATGAGCGTGCAGATTCAGTGCTGCTGCGAACTCTGCTCTTACCATTACGTAGCTCTCAGTCTGTTACCTCTCCTCCACTCCTGTCCTCAATAACACCTTCACATGATTGGCAAGTCACCACGTAATGGTAAGAGCAGAGTTCACAGCAGCACAGAGTATTTCAGGAGATGAGCGTGCGGATCTTGTGCGGGGTGGTGACTTGCCAATCATGTGAAGGTGTTATTGAGGACAGGAGTGGAGGAGAGGTAACAGACTGAGCTACGTAATGGTAAGAGCAGAGTTCACAGCAGCACTGAATCTGCACGCTCCTCTCCTGAAATACTCTGTGCTGCTGTGAACTCTGTTCTTACCATTACGTAGCTCAGTCTGTTACATCTCCTCCACTCCTGTCCTCTATAACACGTTCACATGATTGGCAAGTCACCACCACGCACAAGATCCGCACGCTCATCTCCTGAAATACTCTGTGCTGCTGTGAACTCTGCTCTTACCATTACGTGGTGACTTGGCAATCATGTGAAGGTGTTCTTGAGGACAGGAGTGGAGGAGAGATAACAGACTGAGAGCTACGTAATGGTAAGAGCAGAGTTCACAACAGCACTGAATCTGCACGCTCATCTCCTGAAATACTCTGTGCTGCCTTAAACTCTGTGGACAGGTCAGGATCCTGTTTCTTTTAAATGCTGCACTGTAGCGTAGCCTTATATAGTGGATCGAGCGGGTTCCCTAGCAGCATTTAAAAGAAACAGGATCCTGACCTGTCCACAGAGTTTAAGGCAGCACAGAGTATTTCAGGAGATGAGCACGGGCAGCCGTTCGTTTTTCCGAGCCGTGCTCCCATCATGCACACGACCGTAAAAACACCCGTTATTGCGGGTCGTAATTACGACCCGCAATAACGGGCTCATAGACTTCTGTTACCCACGGGTACCTTTCCGTATTCTCACGGGAAGGTGCCCGTGCCGTTAAAAAAATAGAACATGTTCTATTTTTCTATTTTACGGGCCGTGCTGCTATAATTATAATGACAGCACGGTTCGCAAAAGCGGCCGGCTGCCCGTGGCCGGCCGGCCGTGCTCGTAGTTACGAGTCGTAATTACGAGCACGGCCCGTAAAATAAAAAAATAGAACATGTTCTATCTTTTTAACGGCACGGGCACCTTCCCGTGAGAAAACGGGAAGGTACCCGTGGCTAACAGAAGTCTATGGGCCCGCTATTTCGGGTCGTAATTACGACCCGTGATAACGGGTGTTTTTATGGTCGTGTGCATGAGGCCCCGTAATGACGGGTGGCTACATGTGTGCACCCATCATTACGGCAGCGTTGCTAGGTGACGTCAGTAAGGGTATGTGCACACACACTAATTACGTCCGTAATTGACGGACGTATTTCGGCCGCAAGTACCGGACCGAACACCCTGCAGGGAGCCGGGCTCCTAGCATCATATTTATGTACGATGCTAGGAGTCCCTGCCTCTCCGTGGAACTACTGTCCCGTACTGAAAACATGATTACAGTACGGGACAGTTGTCCTGCAGAGAGGCAGGGACTCCTAGCATCGTACATAAGTATGATGCTAGGAGCCCGGCTCCCTGCACTGTGTTCGGTCCGGTACTTGCGGCCGAAATACGTCCGTCATTTACGGACGTAATTAGTGTGTGTGCACATACACTAAATAGTCACTGTTCAGGGTGCTGAAAGAGTTAACTGATCGGCAGTAACTGTTTCAGTACCCTGGACAGTGACTACCGATCACAGTACCTGTAAAAAAAAAGACGTTCATACTTACCGAGAACTTTCTGCTTCCTCCAGTCCGGTCTCCTGGCCGTTGCCTTGGTGACGCGTCCCTCTCGACATCCGGCCCGACATTCCTTGATGACGATGCAGCCTTGTGAGCGCTGCAGCCAATCACAGGCTGCCGCGGCCTCTGCAGCCAATCACAGGCTGCAGAGGCCTCTGCAGCCAATCACAGGCTGCCGCGTCAGAAAAGGTCGGACTGGAGGAAGAAGAGGGACTCGTTAACAAGACAACGACCGGGTACGTATGAAATGCTTTTTATTTTATTTTTAATCAGCAGCCTCTTTTCTCTATCAGTGATTGATAGAGATAAGTGGCTGCCGATTTGTATAATGTTTTTGACCGGGTTCGGTCAAAACGGGTTCGGCCGAACCCGGTGAAGTTCGGATTCGCTGCGAACCGAACTTTACCGGAAGTTCGGACCGAAACCGGGTTCGGTTGTCCCGGTTCGCTCATCTCTAACCGCAGCACACATAAGATCTGCGGACTTCATTGCGGAATTTTGACTCTCCATTGAAGTCAATGGAGAAATTCCGCCATGAGTCCGCAACCAGTCCGCCACTGCTCCGCAACAGACAGAGCATGCTGCGGACCCCAAATTCCGCTCCGCAGCCTATGCTCCGCAGCGGAATTGTACGCATCGTGTAAACGAACACTGCTAAATTAAAGTGAAAGTCAATGGAGAAACGGCTCCGCTGCGGATTAACGCTGCGGAGTGTCCGCAGCGGAATTTAAGTGAAATTCCGCCATGTGTGAACCCGCCCTTATAGTAGTTATATTCTTGTATATAGGGGCAGTATTATAGTAGTCATATTCTTGTATATAGGAGCAGTAATATAGAAGTAATATTCTTGTATATAGGAACAGTACTATAGTAGTTATATTCTTGTATATAGGGGCAGTATTATAGTAGTTATATTCTTGTATATAGGGGCAGTATTATAGTAGTTATATTCTTGTATATAGAGGCAGTATTATAGTAGTTACATTCTTGTATATAGGGGCAGTATTATAGTAGTTATATTCTTGCACATGGGGCAGTATTATAGTAGTTATATTCTTGTATATAGGGGGCAGTATTATAGTCGTTATATTCTTGTATATAGGGGGCAGTATTATAGTCGTTATATTCTTGTATATAGGGGCAGTATTATAGTAGTCATATACTTGTACATAGGAGCAGTAATATAGTAGTTATATTCTTGTATATAGAGGCGGTATTATAGTAGTTATATTCTTGTATATAGGAGCAGTATTATAGTAGTTATATTCTTGTATATAGGGGGCAGGTATTATAGTAGTTATATTCTTGTATGTAGGACCAGTATTATAGTAGTTATATTCTTATATATAGGGGACAGTATTATAGTAGGTATATTCTTGTATATAGGGGCAGTATTAAAGTAGTTATATTCTTGTATATAGGGGGCAGTATTATAGTAGTCATATTCTTGTATATAGAGGCAGTATTATAGTAGTTATATTCTTGTATATAGGGGGCAGTATTATAGTAGTTATATTCTTGTATATAGGGGCAGGATTATAGTAGTTATATTCTTGTATATAGGGGGCAGTATTACAGTAGTTATATTCTTGTCTATAGAGGCAGTATTATAGTAGTTATATTATTGTATATAGGGGGCAGTATTACAGTAGTTATATTCTTGTATATTGGGGGCAGTATTATAGTAGTTATATTCTTGTATATAGGAGCAGTATTATAGTAGTTATATTCTTGTATATAGGGGGCAGTATTATAGTAGTTATATTCTTGTATATAGGGGGCAGTATTACAGTAGTTATATTCTTGTATATTGGGGGCAGTATTATAGTAGTTATATTCTTGTATATAGGGGGCAGTATTACAGTAGTTATATTATTGTATATAGGAGGCAGTATTATAGTAGTTATATTCTTGTATATAGGGGGCAATATTATGGTAGTTATATTCTTGTATATAGGGGGCAGTATTATAGTAGTTATATTCTTGTATATAGGGGCAGTATTATGGTAGTTATATTCTTGTATATAGGGGGCAGTATTATAGTAGTTATATTCTTGTATATAGGGGGCAGTATTATAGTAGTTATATTCTTGTATATAGGGGGCAGTATTATAGTAGTTATATTCTTGTATATAGGGGGCAGTATTATAGTAGTTATATTCTTGTATATAGGAGACAGTATCATAGTAGTTATATTATTGTATATAGGAGGCAGTATTATAGTAGTTATATTCTTGTATATAGGGGCAGTATTATGGTAGTTATATACCTGTATATAGGGGGCAGTATTACAGTAGTTATATTCTTGTATATAGGGGGCAGTATTATAATAGTTATATTATTGTATATAGGGGCAGTATTATTCTTTTATATAGGGGCAGTATTATTGTAGTTATATTCTTGTATATAGGGCAGTATTATAGTAGTTATATTCCTGTATATAGGGTCAGTATTATAGTAGTTATATTCTTGTATATAGGGGGCAGTATTATAGTAGTTATATTCCTGTATATAGGGGGCAGTATTATAGTAGTTATATTCTTGTATATAGGGGGCAGTATTATTGTAGTTATATTCTTGTATATAGGGGCAGTATTAGGCTGGGTTCACACGTGGCGGAATTTCACTTAAATTCCGCTGCGGACACTCCGCAGCGTTAATCCGCAGCGGAGCCGTTTGTCCATTGACTTCCACTTTAATTTAGCAGTGTTCGTTTAGACGATGCGTAAAATTCCGCTGCGGAGCATAGGCTGCGGAGCGGAATTTGGTGTCCGCAGCATGCTCTGTCTGTTGCGGAGCAGTGGCGGACTCATGGCGGAATTTCTCCATTGACTTCAATGGAGATTCTAATTTCCGCAATGAAGTCCGCAGCTGTCATGCACATGTTATGTGTGCTGCGGATGCGTCTTGCTTTTTTAACTTGACATTTCTTCATTCTGGCTGGACCTATGTATTTCTAGGTCTACAGCCAGACTGAGGAAGTCAATGGGGCTCCCGTAATGACGGGAGCGTTGCTAGGAGACGTCTGTAAATAGTCACTGTCCAGGGTGCTGAAAGAGTTAAGCGATCGGCAGTAACTGTTTCTGCACCCGGGACAGTGACTACCGATCCCAATATACAGCAACCTGTAAAAAAATATAAGTTCATACTTACCGAGAACTCCCTGCTTCTGTCTCCAGTCCGGCCTCCCAGGATGACGTTTCTGTCCAAGTGACGGCTGCAGCCAATCACAGGCCAAGCACAGGCTGCAGCGGTCACATGGACTGGCGCGTCATCCAGGGAGGTCGGGCTGGATGCCGAAAGAGGGACGCGTCACCAAGACAATGGCCGGTAAGTATGAAATTCGTTTACTTTCACTAGGGAAAGTGCAGTCCCTTCTCTCTATCCTGCACTGATAGGGAGAAGGGAAGCACTTTTCCCGCAGTCCGCAGCAGCTAGTCCGCGTCAATTTTCTGCACATTTTGGGCAGATCCGCAGCCGTAATCCGCAACCCGGATTAGGTGCGGCATTGATGCGGACAGTTGCGGAGGAAATCCGCCACGTGTGGCCATGCCCTTATAGTAGTTATATTCTTGGATATAGGAGCAGTATTATAGTAGTTATATTCTTGTATATAGGGGGCAGTATTATAGTAGTTATATTATTGTATATAGGGGCAGTATTATTCTTGTATATAGGGGGCAGTATTATAGTAGTTATATTCTTGTATATAGCGGCAGTATTATAGTAGTTATATTCTTGTATATAGGGGCAGTATTATAGTAGTTATATTCTTGTATATAGGGGCAGTATTATAGTAGTTATATTCCTGTATATAGGGGGCAGTATTATAGTAGTTATATTTTTGTATATAGGGGCAGTATTATAGTAGTTATATTCTTGTATATAGGGGCAGTATTATAGTAGTTATATACTTGTATATAGAAGCAGTATTATAGTAGTTATATTCTTGTATATAGGGAGCAGTATTATAGTAGTTATATTCTTGTATATAGGAGCAGTATTATAGTAGTTATATTCTTGTATATAGGGGGCAGTATTATAGTAGTTATATTCTTGTACATAGGTGGCAGTATTATAGTAGTTATATTCTTGTATATAGGGGCAGTATTATAGTAGTTATATTCTTGTATATAGGAGCAGTATTATAGTAGTTATATTCTTGTATATAGGGGCAGTATTATAGTAGTTATATACTTGTATATAGGGGCAGTATTATAGTAGTAATATATTTGTAAATAGGGGCAGTATTATAGTAGTTATATATTTGTAAATAGGGGGCAGTTTGACAGTAGTTATATTTGTGTACATAGAAGTCACTATAATATCAGTTATATTTTTGTTAATGGGAGGCACAATCATGTGCTCATATGAATTCCTCTTGTAGGTCCATGTACAATTGTAGTGCGGCACAAGACTTTAACTAAACTCAGCCAAATGGTGCTTTTTACTTTTGTTTTTTTAGAAAAGAAACTTGGATAGTAGATTAGTATACAGATCACAGACACTTTTTCAGTAAGAATAGTTGCAGTTTACCATTCAGCGGCCTCTTGCCTTTTAGCCATATTTGACTGCACAGCTTTAAAAAGATTTACACACTCTGCAGCCGGACTTTGGAAATTCTTCAGAGAGGCAAAGGAATTATATCTTATTGTTTAGTAAAGTAAACTTGTGGAGTCGAGACAAGCAATACAGGTCAGTTACAATCATATCGATCTGATTTTGTCACACTGTTTCTCAAAAGCTCTTAAAGAATATCATCCCCTGGTGGTTCAATTTATACTTTCTGATGAATATAAATAACATTTTACTTAGAAAAGTTTTGTTTTCTATCAATCCATGATCTCTAGTTTCATTTTAACACAAAGTTTATTTATTTTATTTTTGAAAAAAAATTTGAATAATAAATATTCAATAAATGACACAAAAATAAATTAGATAACGTGCGTGAATGAGTTTAATTAACCCAGCAAAGCACACAGTCTGCAAGAAAGAACATTTTATAGTGGGTGTTCCCATTGGGAATTAGGCTTAAAGGGATTTTAATTGAAAAAAAAAAAAGGCCTTTTTTATGTTTCAATCAGTTCATTGGAGGCTCAAATCCTGGGATTCTAACCAATTGTAATGATGGATGACTTCTGGTACTACGTCCGATGCAGAGTTGGTCATGGACGGGAAGTTACCTCTCCACTGAAATTAATGGACATTAAGGAAACCCATAAGTGAGAGCAATAACCTAAAGCGTCCGTAATTATGGACTCCCCATGGAAGTCTATGGGCGCTTCTGTAATTACGGACGGCTACGGATGTGCACCTGTAGCCGTACGTAATTACGGAGGCTTTGCTAGGCGACACCGGGTTTACAGATGTTGCATATTAATTGTGTTTTCTTCTTTTTGCGGATTAGTAAATACGGATGCATTACGGATACAATACGGACAGTGTTCCGTATATGTGGATGATTTGCGGATGACTAGAAATGACTTCGGATCCATATTTACGGACAGTATTTACAAATGGATGAAAAATACGGTCATGTACATGGGCCTAATGCCTCTTGCACACGGCCGTGCCCGTAATCACGCGCCGCGATTACGGGCATGGCTGGCCCCTGTTGGCCGCGGACATACACATACATTTTCGGTCCGTGCTCCCATATAAAGTATGCAGAGGCTTTCTACAGCCTGGACACCTTCCCGCAAATATACAGGAAGGTGTCCATGGTCAGTAGAAAGTAATTACTGTCCGCAATTATGGATGGAATCTACGGTCGTGTGCATGGGGCCTTACTAATTAGATTGTATAAATAATCAGTGTATATTTGAAAGCATATTTTAAAGAGGCGACCCAACAAAACTGTGGCTTCCCAAACCCTATTAAACCTTAATTTAGACGTTCACTACCATTAACATAGAGACATAAAGTGCGTAATATTTTAAGACACCGTCCTGACGCGTTTCTGTCACCTGTGACAGTGCCTTCCTCTGGGAAACAAGTGCAGATGGTATATTATAGAGGTATATAATACATGGCGTATTATAGAGGGCCATACGTGAGCAGCATGTGGCCCCTGAGGAAGTCACTGCTACTGGTGAGGGAAACGCCTCAGGACGTGGGTGTCTTTAAATGTTATTCACTTAATTGCACTATATTAATAGTGGCGGTATGTCTAAGTGTTAGAGTTTAATAGGGGTTAGGAAGAGAAAGTTTTACTTGGTATCCTCTATAATACACCATCTGTACTTGTTCCCAGAGGGAAGTCACTGCCACAGGTGATGGAAACGTGTCGGGACAGTGTCTTGAAATAGTATTCAAGCCTGAAGTTCTTTATAGAAAGATTGGAAACCATCAGATAATTATAGATTTGTCATCACTTGACGAAGAACCTTGGTCAGCCCTAAAACATGTTATAAATATACACAATAGAGTGAAATTATTGCTACTCTCACCCTTCGAGGCCATTCCATCTGCACATCAAGATAGCATCAACCTGCTAATTCCCCAAAAATTTCCCCTAAAGAACACTAAAACTTGAATTTATTTTTTTATTGGTTGTACTTGTAACCTGTTAAAGGATCACATCAAAGCAATATGGAACATGTACGTTTTGGAGTAGAAATTGCAAACACTGTACTGAACAATCCTTCCTCTAGGTGGTGCTATAGACAATTACAACTCATGTAGCTGAAACAGGTGCTTTGTGCTTTGTTTTGATTTTGGACAAGTTTCTGCTGAACAGCACACCCAGTGGTCAGACATAGTATTGCAACTAAAACATATCAATACTTTTACTGTAAAATATTGTCAAATATACATTTTTAAAAGGGTTACTAGGATGCATGAATTATGCAAAGTGACATTTCAACATATTGGCAGTCTAAAGACTGTAACATCTGTACTAGAAAATAATTTCCAAGAAGGGTCATAGAGATCTCCTCTGTAAATTGCTCTTTTTGTGTTTCGTTCCATGTTTAGTCTACACTTTGAAGACTTTTTTTTCTAAACCCATGAGCACATGAAAGAGAAAGATAATTCTGAGCTGTGATAACCGGCAGGTACAGGTATGAGCACATGGAGTGATCACCGAGCTCTAAGCTGTTCTGTTTGTAGGCCTTTGAACCAGTCCCTTGTATAGTTATTGATCTTCCATTATGATAGATAAGGGCTTTGTGTTAAACCCGTCAAACTCTGTTACTGTACATCTTGTCCTGAGATCAGGAATCACAGCGTTGGGTTCATATACGGATTAGGTTGCGTAATCTCTGGCTTTGGGTAAAATACAACAATCAATTCATTGGATCTCAGAACTAATTTCGTCCATGTTAACATGAACAGACTCAATGTCTGCGGAGGGGACGTCAGGAATGGCAGGTGGTATAAGACAAGGCATGGAATTATAGATCGGTCGCTGCAAGCTCAATTAATGGTTGTACTTTCCTGTGGCATATTGATGTCTATCAGCTCAAAACACCCTGTCAAAGTCGGACAGGCAAAGCCATCGTCCACTGCACTTCATTTACAAAGCTTGTAATATCTCGGAAGCCATAATGGGCAGAAACCTCAGGTTTTTTTTTTCCTTTGGACAACACAATTTATATTCTACTTTTTTCTTGAAAGCCTTTAGTAAAAAAGAGTCGAATAATTCAGTAGCTTTGACTGCTGAGCTAAGGAATTGGCTCGGGATAATCACTGCATTAAATCATGTCTGCTCAACTTAAAATAAGTCGAATGGAAAAGCTTCCTAATCGGGATCATGAACGCCTAATAACCCATACAGATGATCCTACTCACTGCTAAGGACAAAAATGAATGAAAAAACAAAAAGGAAATTATTCCATGCTCATGGTCTCATCTCCAGAGCCACAACAGGTTCCGTTGGTGCAGATAGGGGCTGCACCCCTGGCTAATGATCTTGGAAAGATGGAGTCTGGGCAATGGATACACAGTCTTAAGGTTTGATGGATCGAGCAGCATCGAATAAGTCGTCTACCTTCAAATGCGGCCATCACTATGTTTCGTAATCTGTTTTTTTTCTGATCCTAGTCATTTCACATTCTAGATTATTTTGAAGCTAAATGCTGGAAAAAAGTGAAGAATTGGCAGAATATCTGTACTATTGGTGTAAAGGATTTGCCAGACACAGCTTCTGTGTCGACGCCCGTGGGCAATCAGTCTGCACCTGCTCCTAAGTCTGTGAGACTGACTCCATCTTCCACCACTCAGGATGGCAGGCTTAGGAGTGGGAGAGCCTATCGCAGCCTGGCCAGACGGAGCTAGCTCCTGCCCACTGTCTATTTATACCTGCCTTTCCTGTTCCTCCTTTGCCTGTGACTCTTCTATGCTTGTTTCCTGGCGCTCCTGCTGCTTGTACTATTCATCATCTGCTTGTTATTGACCTTGGCTTTCTGACCACTCTCCTGCTCAGCGTTTTGTACCTCGTTCTCTCCTGGTTTGACTCGGCTCGTTCACTACTCTTGTTGCTCACGGGGTCTCCGTGGGCAGCTGCCCCGTTTCCCTCGCTTCTGTGTACCCTTGTCTGTTTGTCTGTCTTGCACTTACTGAGCGTAGGGACCGTCGCCCAGTTGTACCCCGTCGCCAGGACGGGTCGTTGCAAGTAGGAAGGGACTGAGTGGCGGGTAGATTAGGGCTCACCTGTCTGTCTCCCTACCCTGTCATTACATAATCACAGGCCGATATACCTAGTCTACCCTGGTCCCTGACACATCTATGGACCCCCTTGAGACCCTGGCTCAGCAGATGCAGGGCCTCTCCCTACAGGTCCAGGCCCTGGCTCAGAGGGACAACCTGCGTGATGCTTCCCTGGTAGTGCCCCCCACCTCACCTATCAAACCCCACCTCAAGATGCCTGACCGGTTCTCAGGGGACCGGAAGACTTTTTTCTCCTTTCGGGAGAGTTGTAGGCTCTATTTTCGCTTAAAGCCCCAAAAATGTGTGTTTGGGGTGCAAGAGATACCATTTTTGGGTCAAATCCTCACTCCTCATGAATTCCGCATGGACCCCGCCAAGGTCCAGGCTGTGGCGGAATGGGTCCAACCTGCCTCCCTGAAGGCGTTACAGTGCTTCTTGGGGTTCACTAATTATTACAGGAGATTTATTGCTAACTTCTCGGTCATCGCTAAGCCTCTTATGGATCTCACTCGCAAAGGTGCTGATCTCCTCCACTGGCCTCCTGAGGCTGTCCAGGCTTTTGAGGTCCTTAAGAAGTGCTTTATCTCGGCCCCAGTGCTGGTTCAGCCCAACCAAATGGAGCCATTCATCGTGGAGGTTGACGCCTCCGAGGTGGGAGTGGGTGCTGTCTTGTCCCAGGGTACCAGGTCCCTCGCCCATCTCCGTCCCTGTGCCTACTTCTCCAGGAAGTCTTTGCCCACTGAGAGTAACTATGATATTGGCAACCGCGAACTCTTAGCCATTAAATGGGCATTTAAAGAGTGGCGCCACTTCCTGTAGGGGGCTAGGCACCAGGTAACGGTCCTTACCGACCACAAGAATCTGGTTTTCTTAGAGTATGCCCGGAGGCTAAACCCGAGACAAGCTCGATGGGCGTTATTTTTTACCAGATTCAATTTTTTGGTCACCTATAGGGCTGGGTCTAAAAATATTAAGGCTGACGCACTGTCGCCTAGCTTCATTGCCAGCCCTCCTTCGGAGGAAGATCCTGCTTGTATTTTGCCTCCAGGTATAATCATTTCCTCTGTTGATTCTGATTTAGTCTCCGAAATTGCGACTGATCAAGATTCAGCTCCAGGGAACCTTCCTGAAAACAAGCTGTTTGTTCCCCTGCAACTCCAGCTAAGGGTACTTAGGGAAAATCATGACTCTGCACTATCTGGCCATCCAGGCATCCTGGCTACCAAACACCTCATTGCCAGAAACTACTGGTGGCCTGGGTTGCTTAAAAACTTTAAGGCCTACTTCGCCGCTTGTGAGGTTTGTGCTAGGTCCAAGACTCCCAGGTCCCGACCAGCGGGCTTACTATGTTCTTTGCCCATTCCCCAGAGACCTTGGACCCATATCTCCATGGATTTTATCACCGATTTGCCTCCATCTCAAGGCAAGTCGGTGGTGTGGGTTGTAGTAGACCGCTTCAGTAAGATGTGCCACTTTGTGCCCCTCAAGAAACTACCCAATGCTAAGACGTTAGCTACCTTGTTTGTCAAACACATCCTGCGTCTCCATGGGGTTCCTGTCAATATTGTTTCTGACAGAGGGGTACAATTTGTTTCATTGTTTTGGAGAGCCTTCTGTAAAAAGTTGGAGATTGATCTGTCCTTCTCCTCTGCCTTCCATCCTGAAACTAATGGCCAAACGGAGAGGACTAATCAGTCTCTAGAACAATATTTAAGGTGTTTTATCTCTGACTGTCAACATGATTGGGTCTCATTCATTCCCCTCGCCAAATTTTCCCTTAATAACCGGGTCAGTAACTCGTCAGGGGTCTCCCCCTTTTTCTGTAATTTTGGGTTTAATCCACGGTTCTCCTCCGTTTCACCTGGTAGTTCCAACAATCCCGAGGTAGATGTCGTTCATCAGGAACTGTGCACAGTCTGGGCCCAGGTTCAGAAGAACCTAGAGGCGTCCCAGAGCATACAAAAGACTCAGGCAGATAGAAGACGTTCTGCTAACCCCTTGTTTGTGGTCGGGGATCTGGTGTGGCTATCTTCTAAAAATTTGTGCCTTAAAGTCCCATCCAAGAAGTTTGCTCCCCGGTTTATAGGGCCGTACAAGGTCATTGAAGTCCTTAACCCTGTCTCCTTCCGACTGGAGTTGCCCCCGTCTTTTCGAGTGCACGACGTCTTTCATGCCTCCCTCCTTAAACGCTGCTCCCCGTCCTTGGCTCCCTCGAGGAAACCTCCGGTCCCTGTTCTCACCCCTGAGGGGGTAGAATTCGAGGTGGCCAAGATTGTGGACAGCAGGATGGTCCAAGGCTCCCTCCAGTACCTGGTCCATTGGAGGGGATACGGGCCTGAGGAGAGGACTTGGGTACCCGCCCGGGATGTTCACGCTGGGGTATTGCTCAGGAGGTTCCACCTTCGTTTCCCCAATAAACCAGGTCCACCTAGAAAGGGTCCGGTGGCCCCTCATAAAAGGGGGGTACTGTAAAGGATTTGCCAGACACAGCTTCTGTGTCGACGCCCGCGAGCAATCAGTCTGCACCTGCTCCTATGTCTGTGAGACTGACTCCATCTTCCACCACTCAGGATGGCAGGCTTAGGAGTGGGAGAGCCTATCACAGCCTGGCCAGACGGAGCTAGGTCCCGCCCACTGTCTATTTATACCTGCCTTTCCTGTTTCTCCTTTGCCTGTGACTCTTCTATGCTTGTTTCCTGGCTTGCTGCTGCTGCTTGTACTACTCATCATCTGCTTGTTATTGACCTTGGCTTTCTGACCACTCTCCTGCTCAGCGTTTTGTACCTCGTTCTCTCCTGCTTTGACTCGGCTTGTTCACTACTCTTGTTGCTCACGGGGTCTCCGTGGGCAGCTGCCCCATTTCCCTCGCTTCTGTGCACCCTTGTCTGTTTGTCTGTCTTGCACTTACTGAGCACAGGGACCGTCGCCCAGTTGTACCCCGTCGCCAGGACGGGTCATTGCGAGTAGGCAGGGACTGAGTGGCGGGTA